>NC_135540.1:12319626-12422126 GCF_045843805.1 Urocitellus parryii | reverse complement strand
ATCAGTGATGAATCAACTGAAAGAGAAATTAGAAAAACTACTCTATTTACAATAACTTAAAAAAATACTTGGGAACCAATCTAACAAATGCGATGAAAGACCTCTACAATAAAACTATAGGTCACTAAAGAAACACAATGAAGAAGACCTTAGAAGATGGAAGCATCTCCCATGTTCTTGGATAAGAAGAATTACCATTGTCAAAATGCCCATACTACTAAAAATGTTATATAGTTAATTTAATGCAATTCCTATTAAAATCTCAATGATGTTCTTCATAGAAATATAAAATGATTTTCTATACAAACAAAAAAGTGGAAAAAAATGCTTCATGTCCATCAAGAGAGAATGGATAAATGGGATATTCTCAATTCATGTAGTGACACACCATGAAATAATAAAAGAAGGATCCACTGGTACATGCCACAGGCTGTAGAAATCTCACAATTATGCTGAGGAAATGTAGTTTGACACATATGAGAACCTAATTCTGATTTCATTGAACTCATAGAGTGAAACTGATCAAGGAGGGGAATAAAAACCCTAGAAGGGAATACCTCCAAGTCAGGTGGAAGGGAAATTCCAGACAGAGGTGACTGGACTTACTTGTTGGAGGAAAGGTTTCATGCTGATACAACAAGTCTATGTTTTGATAGGGATGGAATTGACACTGATGTATACATTTGTATAATTGTTGAAATAAGGTTTGTGTATCATGCTATATAAATATATGTGTGTTTATAAAGAAAAAAAACTAAACCTACTGTGCTCATGTGATAGGAAGAAAGCAGATTTATTAGGGACAAAGAATGCCAAATGGTATGATAATTATTGTACATAACAATGGGCACAAATTGGTTCATCATAACGTTTTAGAGTATTTTAATATGTCTGTTTATCCAAATCATAAAACTTTAAATTATGTTTAATACTAAATGAATAATTACAGCTGAGTGTTTTAGTAACAATTTTTGTCTATAAAATTACTATAAGACCCAATTATAGTGTTTAAAAATAGCAATGAAATCTAAGATTTGATTAAAATATCTAATTGTGATAAATTAAAGCTTCATAAATATCTTACTTGCTAAATAGTATTTTAACAATTTTTAAAAGAAAACAGAACTGGTATTGAGTTTTTAGTTCTTTTAAATAGACATTTAATCCCTATAAATTTATAGAATTTAATAGTCTTTAAAATTGCTGTTCCTTAGAAAAAGGAAATTTTCTCCAAGATAATGTAATTTCATAATTTTCATAACTTATTTATGCAATGGAGTAATTAATATAATACTTAGGAAATCTGATTTAGTGAGAGAAGGTTTGAAAATACATAATTTCCAACTGTGTATAACTATAGAAAGTGTGTTATAATTTTGTTACGAAATATTAAATGTCACCAATATAGGATAGCTAACCTGAAGGCAGTTTTTAAAATCATTTTTGTGCTTTACATAATAAAATTCATTTCATCCACAAATTGTAAGTATTTGTTTTAAAACTGAAAAAAAAAACAATACAACAACCATGCAACTACATTATTACTCTCAGTAAATATTAGATAATTCGATTTTTATTATGGTATAAATAATAGTTAGGTAATAAATTGTAGTTTGACCCTTGTATTAAAAATTTCTTTCTTTCCTTTTTACCTTTTTAAAAAAAAAATATTTATTTATTTTTTAACAAGGAGCATTTAACCATGGAGCCACATCCTCAAACCATTTTTGTTTTATTTCGAGACAGTGTCTCCCTAGAGGTTATAAAATCAATTCTTAAGGAGTCTCTAAGTTGCTGAGTCTGGCTTTGAACTTCTGATCCTCCTGCCTCAGACTCTAAATTGCTAGGATGGCAGGTGTTCACCACCAAGCTGCTGGGATTACAGGTGTGTACCAGCATGTGAGGCAAGCCTCTTCCTTTTGAGGAATCTAATTAGCAGGCCTTTTGAGTAGTAGCAGGGATTACTTTCATGTTTCATTGTTGTTGTTTGTTTTGGTGTTGGATCACTATCAGATGCATGCTGTGTAATTGGTTGGTTCTATTGCTGGCTTCCTCTCTCCATCCTGCATTGTGCACATGATGCTAATCTTTTGTTTACTCCCCACAAAGGGAAATCCCTCTCCTGTCCCTTGATGTTGCATTTGTTCACAGGGCTGCTTTGGTTTGTGATGTCTTAGCAAGTGTTTTCCAAGCTGCCCGGATGACCAATGCCTGAACACAGCTACATGTGTGAGCTGGGCTGTTAAGCCCACAATACATGAAACTCTTGACTTAATCCATGTTTAACTGTCTGTCACTGAGGTTCTGTAGTACTTTATCACATGCACTTTTCTTGTGGTGTCAGATATCTGATACAAGAGAATAATATTAAGTTCTGCTTTTTAAGTTTTAAAATTAAATTACCTTTGAATCACTGAAGTTAAGTATAAAATAAATAGACACATTATTAAAAAAAAAAAAAACAAGAACACTTTTCTCCAACAGCATATAGATTTTAATTTGGACCAAAAAATTAGCAATCTGAAATGAATCTATCTACCTGTCCACTTAATCATTCTCTATTTTTTTTCCTCACACACATAGCCAAGAAACTAATGCAAAATATAGGATCATAATTCACTGTGAACCTCAATTTTTCTTGCACTTTTTCTTTAAAAGGTATATGGAGACTCAGTCATTTGAGAAGTAAATGGAAGTGAATATTGCTTAGTTCTATAAGAAAGGAATTGTGTAAATATCCACATTACTAAAAGCTTTAGGTTGCTTTTATTTCATAATATCATAAATACATGGGAAAAAATGCTTTAATCAGCTCCAAAATGTACAATATTTAGTATGGCAGATGCTTTCTATTGATAGTGGAGGTTTCCTGATGTGTTATCTATAATAGCTGTAGCTTGGTAATAGTGAATATAATAACCACATTTACCCTTAAATATTAAACATATAACAATTCCACCTGTTATTAGAAAATTACTTGCACAACATATTAAATGATTTCATATCAGATAACATGTTCTCTCAGAAGTGTGACTATAAAGTCTCAATTTGCAAAAGTAAGGCCAATAAAGCTGCTGAAATACATAAATGCATTAACATTTTTTAATATGTAGAGATTTTTTTTGAAGAGAGAGATTTATATATATATATATATATATATATATATATATATATATATATATATTTAGTTTTTGGTGGACACAACATCTTTATTTTATTTTTATGTGGTGCTGAGGGTCGAACCCAGTGCCCCATGCATGCCAGGCAAGCGCGCTACTGCTTGAGCCAAGTCTCCAGCCCCTAACATTTTTTTATATTTTATATTAATAGCAACATAATAATATTATTTCTTCTATATTAAATTACATATTTTAATATTACTCTTTATTTTTCATCTTTTCACTGTTCTAGAAATACTTTTCTTCTTATTCTTTTGTTTCCATTGTCACTGAAAAATTATTCAGCAATATAATTGTTATTGTAATATTGTTAATTTGTACCACTATATTGGAAAGTCCCACATAACACATGACGTCTTCACTGTATTTCATACAATTTTCAATCCCCTAAGATTCTAAAATACTAAACAATTTTCATTTAATCATAAAGATGATCTAAACTAAACACACATGTATATAAACATACATATAAAACATGCACATAAATACAAATGATTAAGTAAATTTAATTCAAAGAGGGTCAATCTTAATCTTAATTCAGTGATTTATACCTAAATTTTCAAAAGTAAATTCTGTTTAGACTTCTATTCCTTTCATATCCCTTTTATATTCCTTTTATATCAACTGACTTTGCAAAAAACTGTTTCAATATTAGAAATCATATTTCTCCACACGCATTATATTTACTTAAAAAATGAAAATGTGTAAGATGGAAACACCCACCATAAGATATATGCAACTCACGAGTTCAACAATTTGATTTTAGATTCTCTTGCCGAAGCTACTATTTTCTGTAATGCCTTCATTACCTATGAACCACCCCTCCACCTGCCCTGCTGCATATGTTACCCTCTACAAGACTTTGCATTACCAGAAGGTGCTCCCCATTTTTCATGGTGGAATTACCGTGAAGGATACCATTATTCAGAATTCACTTGGACCATTTAACCAATATTTAGAACTGGAGCCAGGTGTCTTCTATTTTTCAATCAGATTTACATGACTACATAGATTATATTTGAAATCGGCAGATTCTATATGCCTTTGAATATGCAAGAGAGCTGCAGACTCCTCTATTGGACTCAGAGGAGGAGTCGTTTCTCCTGTAACCTATGATCCTGATGAGTTTGTAGCTTCTTTTTTTAAGTTAAGGACAGCTATAGACACCAAGGATGCCCTTGCACAGAAGAAAGACAATAAGAGCACATAGAAAGAATACATTTCAAGGACAGAAGCTGCAGGAAAATTCACCTGCAGAAACCTGGATCTTGGATTTCTAGTTCCAGAAGTATAAGTCATAAATATCTTGTTAATTAAGCCACCCTGTCTGTGGCACTTTGTTTGAGAGCCCTAGCAAATACATACAGATTTATTTTTCCTCTCATCTAAGACTAGAAATTTCTAGATAATTCTGTAGCTATAGTTCCAAGATTCTCCACTCTTAAGAGACTATTACTAACCCAATCAACAAATGGGCTAAGGATCTGAACAGACACTTCTCAAAGGAGGATATACAATCAACAAATACACACACAAAAAAATGCTCACCATCTCTAGCAATCAGTGAAATGCAAATTAAAACCACTCTAAGACACCATCTCATTCCAGTAATAATGGCAGCCATTATGAAGTCAAACAATAACAAGTGCTGGCGAGGATGTGGGGGAAATGGTACACTTGTACATTGCTGGTGGGACTGCAAATTGGTGCAGCCAATTTGGAAAGCAGTATGGAGATTCCTTGGAAAGCTAGGAATGGAACCACCATTTGACCCAGTTATTCCCCTTTTCAGACTATATCCAAAACACCTTAAAAGAGCATACAACAGGGACACAGCTACATCAATGTTCATAGCAGCACAATTCACAATAGCTAGACTGTGGAACCAACCCAGATGCCCTTCAATAGATTAATGGATAAAAAAAAAAAAGTGGCATTTATACACAATGGAATATTACTCAGCACTAAAAAATAACAAAATCATGGCATTTGCAGGGAAATGGATGGCATTAGAGCAGATTATGCTAAGTGAAGCTAGCCAATCCCTAAAAAACAAATGCAGAATGTCTTTTTTGATATAAGGGGGGCGATTCAAAACAGAGAAGGGAGGAAAAGCATGAGAAGAAGATTACCATTAAATAGGGATGAGAGGTGCGTGGGAATGGGAGAGAGAAGGGGAATTGCATGGAAGATGGTAGGAGACCCTCATTGTTATGCAAGATTACATATAAAATGGTGTGAGGGGGAAGAAAAAAAGAGAGAGAGAGAAATGTGTCGAAGTAGTTTGGGTAGAAAGAGATGATGGGAGGGGAGGGGAAAGGAGGGGGGATAGGAAGGGTAGAAGGATACAATAGACACTAGTATGGCCCTGTGTATAAACGTGGCTGTATAACCAATGTGATCCTGCAATCTGTACACATTGAAAAATAAGATTACATACCCCATTTGAATCAAATGTATGATATGTCAAGATCATTGTAATGTTTTGAGCAACTAATAAAAAATTGTTTAAAAGAGACTATTACTAGAAATTTAGCATAATTTCATGTCAAATTAATTCTTATTTTCTCCTGATAATCAACTTTTCAATAATACTGGAGGATTATTAATCAGATGAAGTTCTAAAGATAAATATTGCCTTAGCAATGTTGAACTTTTTATCTGTTATTTTATTAAAATTTTCTTCTGTATCTTGTAGAACATTACCATTGTTGTTCCAGATATTACATTCAGGATATTGTATTTCTATAACAAAATGATATGACATATTGCCAAACAAAACAAAATATGAAGAGTACTTGAACTTGTTTATGAGAGATAAGATAAAGAATAGCCATGCTTAGTAATAAGTAGTCAATATTTTAAAATGTGACTCAGGACCTAAATATTTTACATTTATTCTCAGTAAAAATACACATTTGAAACATTTGTTTCAGATTAAATGTAATTATGTATGCCAAGCCATGTTTAAGGAACACTCATTACTAAATTTCCTGAGTGATATTTGTAGAGTTTGAAATTATGTTTTTTTGGTAATTTCATAATTTTCACAGAGTTTTTAAAACTGTTTTAGAAAACTAATAAAAAAGAAACATTTTTATTCACTGCCTCTGTTTAGTGACGAAAATTCAATATATTTGATTTTGCATTTTAGTCTATTCCTTCGCGGATAGGGATTGGGGCTACCCATGTTCCTTTTCGATTGGCAATTTTAGCAGTTTCCATCTATGTAAGTGGGTGGTTTGTCCTTTATTCACATTGACTCTGCAGAGAATTTTCTTTACCTGGATTTGCAATGTTGGTAGAATGAGAAACAAGTATCCTATAAATTGACACATTTTAAATACTCTGTCTTGGAAACAGACACATTTCCCTCTAGTAGGTATTTAGAAGTCAGCTGTTAATATTGTTTGTCCTCTAAATAAGATGTACCTATATATTAGAGGAGAGAGATGGTTACCCAGTGTTTTTCACATTGATTCTTTAGCCTCTCCTGGGAAGTTACCCAACAACCCAATAATGCCATTCTAAATATTCACCGTCCTTCTAATTAAGTATCACATCTTTTTTTTTTTTTTCTTTAAATTTCTGATGGTAACCAATTTCAAATGAAACTTTGGCCAAAATATTTTTTTTTCTCTCATAGTTCTTTTCTTATTTCCTACTAAATTTTCCATAACAAATTTTCCTATAGATCAAATTTTCTCAGACAATGTTCAAACATTCACAGAAGTCTAAAGAGCACGTTAACTTCAATATTAAGACCAATGCTTGATATCCATATTATTAAATAGATTGCTACATTTCTTTGCATTAAGACACATTTGTTATTGTTGTCTCCTGAAAAGTAGATATTTCTATTTGAATGTCCTGTTAGAGAAAGACATGAAAACATAATTTAATAAGAACAACTTCCATTTTAGCTAATTAAGTTAGGAGAACAGAGCTCTCTCTGTAGGAAGCAACTCAAATCACTTGCTTTATTCACTTATTTAGTAAAGTTGTGTTGTTTACCTACAAAAATATATGCTGATACCCCTGGACTTATGGTTCATGAGTTATGTCTAAATAAATACTTTCTAAATTTAAAACATTATAAGTTGAAATGCTTTTAATAATCCCAACTCACTGAACAACTTGAAATAACAACACAGTGCTCTTCAGAATACTGGCTTTTCCCCAGGCATTGGAGAGGCTGACTTGGAGCTGTTGCTACTCTTGCATAGTACCACAAGAGATTATGGTACTAATGTCACTAACCCAAGAAGAGATTGAAATAAAATATAGATTCTGTTGAGTGCATACCACCCCAAAATTGCAAGTGGAACCATGAAAAATAGTCTTGTTATGTTTTAAATAATATTGAGAAATATTTGCATAAAAGTTATTAAATACTAAGTTCAGTAATAAATTCATACTTGTTTTTTAAGATAATGATGAAAAATATTGTGAAAAAATAATAAATTCTATGCTAATAATATTATTTTTCAATTTTTAAAAGATAAAATTCAATCAGGGATTTTTCAAGAAATTGGAAAAATGGTATTACTTAATAAATATTTGCTACATAATTAATAATGTTACCTTATTGACACTATTTTTAGTTATTTATGAAAATCAATATTTATATAGTAACAATTTTCTTTCCCCTAAAAAATAGTTTTTCTTCTGAAAGTGTCATTGTAAAAAGATGCATTCTATAAAACCTAGTAACTAGCCCACTTTTGTCCTACTTTAATTAATTTATAAAACATTAAGAAACATGTAGGAAACTTCTGAATGATCTTTCTTTTAAATAATTTCAAACACATGGCTGTTTTGCTGTTGTTGAGTAATTTGAGGTTCTTTCAAAAGTTGTTACTCAGAATAAGAAGGAAAATTTCATGTTTCTGTCACGTGCAGAAAGTGTATAAAAGTGATTAAGAGAGGGGCTGGGATTGTGGCTCAGTGGTAGAACACTCACCTAGCACGTGTGAGGCACTGGGTTCAATTCTCAGCACTGCATATAAATAAGTGAATAAAATAAAGGTCCTTCAACATCTAAAAATTTTTGTTTTTAAAGTGAATAAGGGATAAGGTTGTACTACAGGGACTGTTTGAAAGACCGTTATTTTCTGTTATAAACACAAATGCATGAATTTACCTGATATATTGTATTGTTTTGCAGTAAAAACAAATGGTGCACTAACACAGCCCCATTGTGTTGGGTTGTCAGTATATTTTTTTTTGTCTCTTTCTTGTACTCCTTTAGTTGCTAATCCAGTTACCCAACTCCCCAGTTGATAGATATGAACATAGCATGATTCCAACCTCATGCACTCTTTCCTCTCAGGTGGCATTGAAGGATAAGTAAACCTTACCTTTTACTTCTCCACTTAAGTACTTGGCATGCATTTACATGTCCTTAGTCAGCCATTGGTCTGGGCTCCTCCATATGCACCACAGTGATGGAGGATAAATATTGCCATGGACCACTTTCATTGTAGAATAAATTCTATTTACAATTCCATTCTGTTGAAATTAGAAGATTCTGCACAAACTACACTCATGAGCTGCATAACAGTGTTTTGAGCCACAGTGAAACAATGAAGTGCATGTGGGATGTGGCTCCAATAAGATTCGACCCCCTAGTGACATTGCAGCTGTCTTAGTTTGTGTAACAAGGCTGCTATGTTCACGCCATGATGAACGCACTCAAGGACACATTTCCCAGAACACAGCCCCATCAAGGAGCAATGCATGACTGCAGTTTAACCTTTATTTCTCCAGAGATAAAAACTTTCATGTATTGTGTAATTCCAAGTTCATATTTAGAACATAATCAACTTTTATTTTATGCATAGGATTTTGAAATTAGCATTTGCTATAATCTATGCTATTTCTATATTTTCAATATTTACATGTATTAGATTTGTTATTTGCATGTGTCCATCTTTGCATTAAAATTTAAAATGTGAAAAATGTGATTCTGATGACTTAAGAAATACCTGATAGTGTTTACTTAAAATCTTTTGATAATTTCTAGCTATTTAAATAAAATGTACTATTCTTAAAAGATAATTCAAATAGAAAAGTATAACTAATTGTTTATTTGGATACCAAAGAGTAGATTGTTAAACTATCAATTCACTCAATTTGATATTTTTCCTTGTATTATACATTCTCTTTTCAAATGTGAGTGTATTATAAGTCATGGTGTTACAGACAGTAAAATACTAAAAATATCTAATCCCAATTTCATTATTCCATCACTAGTACATTTTTTATTGGGAGTGGGGAGGTGGTTTGCCCAGAATTGGAAATCAGGTTGATTTTGACCAGTGGTGGATCCAGTCCTTCTTCACTCCCAGAAGAAAGTACATAATGGCACTCAAACCAAGCAAAACCTTATACTGAGGGTAGCCATTGGGTATTTTTACTGAGTTCATAATTATTACTCCATTTTAGAAGATAGCTTAATTTTACCAAGACCCCTCTGATTACTGCCCATCCTTGTCTTCCAGTTTTTTAGTTAGCTTTTTTGCAGTTGTGACCAAAAGACTTGACAAGTACAATTAGAGGAGGGAGAGTTTATTTGGGGGCTAATTATTTTAGAAGTCTCAGTCTATAGAAGCCTGGCTCGATTCCTTGGGGCTCTAATTGAGATAGAACATCATGTCAGAAGAGGATGGTGGTAGAGAGTGGACATTCCACCAAGAAGCAGAGAGAGAGAGAGAGTGAGCTCTGCTCAACAGGGGCAAAATATGTACCTCAAAGGAACACCCCCAGGGACCATCCAGTTGATCCTTGTCAGGAGACATACTGATTATGTTAAAACTCTCAGTACCCAATAATTTCACCTCTAAACTTTCTTGCATTTTCTCTCATGTGAGCCTTTGGGAGACACCTCACATCTAAACCACAGCACCCAGTGTCTCCTTTGTGTTTAAAACCCTTATTATTGTTGTCATCCACTTTGCTTTTGGACTCTATGTTGCTGCACATTAAAAATTCCTCCAAAATTTGTTCTTTGATCAATTGCAGCACTGACAAGAAAGGGTTTTTGCTCAGCAGCCCTACCTAAAATCTCCCAGGCAGGAATTTGTTCTAATCTGACTTGAGTTATCTGCATATGACTGAAATAAACATTATAGAGATTAATTACAGCAGGGGGCATCAGATCACATCAGTGATGGGGGGGGGGGGGCAGAAATAGAAAGCTCCACCCAGAACTTCCAGGAGCAGTCTTTGAAGCAAAGAGAGAGCAATGATTAAGAAGTGTGAGATAAGCCTGCAGTTCTAGCTACTAGGGAGGCTAGATCAGGAGGATTGAAAGTCTGAGGCTAGCCTGGGCAATTTAGCAAATTCTCATTTGAAAAAAAAAAACAAAAAAAAACTTTTAAGTATATGTAGTTCACATGCTTTCTAAAATATGCCTGATGTCCAATTAACTAAGGGTGGAACTTCTCTGTTTTAAAAATACAGCTAACACGTATAAGGACCTAATAGGTACTAATGTTCTATTCTATTCACATCATAAGTATTACATCACATAATCATAACAGCAAATCTATGAACGATTTAAATAGATACTAACATCACTATGTTAAGTATATATAATGAAATAAAAATACCATAGCAATTTGATTCTTGTCACTATTTAAAAAAAAATAACCAGAAAGAGCTGGGTGCAGTGATGCACACCTTGAATCTCAGGGCCTCAGAAGGCCGAGGCAAGAGTAAGGCAGGTTCCAGGAGGACCTCAGCAACTTAGTGAGCCTCTCATTATCTTAAGTTTCCAGACCCTGTCCCGAATAGATAAATAGAATTGGAGATGTAGCTCAGTGGTAAAGCATCCTTCGGTTCAATTCTCAGTACAATATAAAATAAATAAAGTGAAATAGAAGTGCATTAATAGTTGATGATTGCATGCTTTAATTTTCTTACAGATTATATTAACAATTTCCCCACACAGAATTCTATCCACATTTCTGAAATTCTTCTCCCCTTCTGGATCATAATTTCTCTAATACAAAGACACACCTAAATTCCTACTAATGTTTTCTAATTTTCAATGAAAAGGTGTGTTCCTAACAGATTTAATTTCATAATAATGATTATGACATAACAATTCAAATGTGTATATATATTCCAAATTTGGCTAAATTACTACTAAATGCAAATGATAAAAATGTATTGGAAAACCATCTCTTAATGACCATGAATGAGGATAGATATGATGTTTCAATTAAAGGAGACAGTGGTATTTCCCCCATCTACTTTTGTGAGCTGCAGTTTTTGGACCTAGGAGCACTGTAACATGGTAGGATTCTAAGTGGGTGAGGATTATGAATTTCTCTTCTATGATGGAAAAAAAAGGAAATTGAGAAATCAGATCAATTTTAGGAAAGCATACTTCGAGGGGGGGGTCAGCATCCGAAAATTGCTTTGTTTGCAACAGTTCTCACTCAGTTTTCCTCACTGTCAGTTCCTCCAAATTGTCTTCATGTTTCCTTGAGGGTTACCCAGTGGTTACCCAGCAAAAGACTGTTGTTATAATAACCTCAATTAGTCAGATGAAGAATTTAGGACAAATTCCCAAGGACACTAAATATTGGAATATCATCATCCAACATTTGAGTCCCTATACTAAACTATTAAAATGTACTAACACCCACACAGCTTTGTTTTTTAAACTAACAATGCTACAGTAACACAGACTCAGTTTCTAAAGAGTGAGAGGAAGGGCCTTTAACACTAGGGCAACAGCTTGATAAATAATAGTCCATAGCCTAGCTTGTTAAAGACAACTGAAGTGGGACCCTAATTTTGAGAGGAAAGAGAAGTGTGGCAATTAGAATAAACACATCCGTTTTCTTTAGGGCACCATTTCTTTTGCATTGAATAAGAACAATGACAGTCATGACAAGACATATGCATAGACATGGACACACCCATACACAAGCACACAACTGTTGCTGTACTTCTTTATTCAAAAGGCAAACAGGTATGGTGATCTGCTTAATCATATGTATAAGATTATGCTCCAATTTCTAAGGAGAAAGATTGAGAACAGGAAGGAGATAGATGAAGAACAGGATGGGAAACTCTCTCTAACATTTCACTTCAATCCTTTTTGTTTTAATCTTTTACCATCATAAAAAAAAATGTAGTAACCACAATGGGTATTTTGATTTCTTGTCTGGGTGGTCAAGGAGTTTCATAAATCCAAATAGAGTATGCAAACTGAAAAGTGCATAACCTTGTAGCTCTGTGGTCATTGAGCACTCACAGGAAGACCATTAATTCGAAGAGTGAGGTAATTAAAGCTGTGGTTCTATGCCAAAGGTTAAATTCTCCAAAGCCCTGAGAATTATTAATGAGCAGTTGAACAAAGTAAATGTGCAACATTGAGACAGAGGAAAGGAGACCTGGGATGATCCAGATGAATTCGGCAGCATTAGTATGTCCAGGGGATTTCTCACGTGGCTGACAATGGAGGCAACAGGAGAAGAGATCCAGACTCTTAAGGATATGCAAACATTGATATGGGTAGATATGAATGAGGAAAAATAACAGCACAATTCACAGGCTCATGCATTTCAAACAAACTCATTAAAGGCAAAGTCAATCAACACAAGGCTCTTTCTCTGTATTAAAGCCAGAATCAGAACACAATAAGCAGGTAACTCCATCCCCATGAGCAATGTTTTAGAAAGGTTATGAAAACCTGCATGCATCTCCTAGGAGGTTGAGTTTGTTATTGGTGACATTCCAGAAATTTTTGAAGGAGTCATGTTCCATAGAACAAATGGTCTTTCTGTGTGGCATTGTTATGCAAAAGCTCAAAATGTGAAACATTATGACAGGGAAGGGAAATTACATGTAATGCAATACAGTTGGAGTAAAAAAGAGTCATACTGAAATGGTGGGTTGTATTAATTAAATTACCTACTTAAATGGTGGTTTTATTAGTTTGTCAAACTACTATTGAGGATCACGCATGCATTTTAGGCATAGGTCAAAATAGTTTTCTCCAGTTTATTCAAAGTGATGAGATATGTCTCTACCATCACTGCCTATCTCTCAAACTCTCCTACACAACATTTTATACATATATACTTCACAAGAGCAGATTTGTTTTAAAAATCTATATCTCAAATGCATAGTGGGGTGTGTGTGTGTGTGTGTGTGTGTGTGTGTGAGAGAGAGAGAGAGAGAGAGAGAGAGAGAGAGAGAATCACCTGGAGTTATTGCAAGTATTGATTCAGAATCTTATTTATCTCATCATTTTATTTTCCTTTTACCTAGTTAAGATAACAAAAGAAAAAACAGAATTTCAAATTGGAAATGTTGCCTTTAATGCTCATTTTTTTTGTATAAGAAGAAAACTAGATATAGAGAAATATCTTGAAAGAAAGCCTTGAAATTCCTGGTTTGGGTATGAAAAAAAAGCATAAAGATCTAAATGACAAGCTGAGCATTCACTTCTCTCCAAATCTCATCGAGATGGCAGCGGATATATGCAAAAGCAAGTCTTTCTTTGAAAACAGGGCATGAGGTGTTGAAAAGCCCACATAAGTCCCTAAATGACTTCATAACCCAAATCAGAGCTAAGGAAAACACACACACACACACACACACACACACACGCACACGCACACGCACACGCACGCACACGCACTCCAGAACAATTTCAAGGAAGGGTATAGGACACATATGAGGAGATTCAAGTTTGAAGTACTTGTATCATATTTTAAAACTAAGAAAATGATACACTGTCATGAAAATAAGTGGAATGATTATATAGGATAGTCAGGCTCTCCCTTTTTATTTCTTCCTGTCCTTCTCCCTTTCTGTAGGAAAGGGATATTTAACACTAGTCTTTCCCTTAGAGTGAATGGAACAATTGATCACTCTCTCTGCAGAAGATTGGTAGTGTAATCTTATCCTTGGCATTAATTTTTACATGGTAGCAGCAGACATGATCTTAATACCTTACAACTACTTGTTCACTGTAATGTATCAGTCCATTTTGTGTTGCTATAACAAAATATCTGAGTGTGAGTAACTTATTAGGAAGAGAGTTTCATTTAGCCAACAGTTTTGATGGCCCCAAAATATGGTGCTAGCATCTACTCAGTTCTAATGAGGGCCTTCTAATTACATTCCAGGTGAATGATGGTATCACAGCAGGAGGATGTGTAAGGAAAGATCATATGGTAATACAGGAACCAAAGGGTTTCAGGGGTAAGTCTCACAGTTTATAATAACTAACCTCTCTGGAAGTAATTGGGATTGCAGTAGGACTACTTTAAGGATGCTGCCTCCAGTGACTTAATCACTTTCTGCTAGGTCCCACCTCTTAAAGGTTCCATGAAATCATCATGGGTGCACTGGGGACCAAGCTTCTAGCACATGAAATCAGACAGGTCAATACCAGATATCTGAACCTTAATAGATGTCCACAAATTTACATACCCTATAAAAACACATAAACTATGGGTGAGTTGGGTCATTCAAAAGAAAGAAAGAAAGAAAGAAAGAAAGAAAGAAAGAAAGAAAGAAAGAAAGAAAGAAAGAAAGAAAGAAAGAAAACCAAAAAACCAGACATACCCAAGAGAGAAGGGGACTCATATTAACCACTGTGCATAAATCTCAATGGAAATGTCAAGGTTCCTCAGCTTTTCCTTTTGGGGAAAAGTGACAAACCAGAACATGACCAAGAAATCAAAGAAAACCTACGTAAGGAAAAGAAAAGTTTAATGAAATTATTATCTATTTAGCAAAATTAAAGTAAAAAATTTCCAATCTCCAGAAGTGTATGTTATATATAAAAGAATAATTAAAAAAATGAATTGCCAAAAGAAGACATGCAGTTTCTTATCTTTTTGCTTGTATAGTATTTTTAAAAATCAGAAATACATTCTAGTATGGCTTTGAGAATTGTTAAATACCTTTTAGTTTTCTAATTACTGTACAACAAATATATGTTTTAATAAGTTGGGCTTTCAAAGTTTGTTAAGTATTTCAGACATTGTTTGAATTTTATCACACTATATACTTAAAAAATCTATATATTACAGCAGCAACAATATAAAAATATATATTAAATGGAAACAGGCAAATTAGGATAAGCTACACGTGAATATTCATGACAAAATTTCTAAGCAAAAATGTAACCAAAGGAATTTCAGAGTTATTGATATAAAATTTTAAATAAATTTTAAATAAAAAGTTTGAAAATGTATTTTACATAATAATGAAAGAAGCTGACAATGAAGTTGGAAATTCATGAGCTATACTTTTGACAAAATATTGATATTTTTAATAAAGAAATTATTATGATGATTTTGGAAATTTATATACTATGTCAATACACCTAACACTACAATAGGAAGGATAGGAAAAAAATGTCCTATGAAATAGACAACTGGACTCTTCTTCAACATGCATCACACTGTCATGTGACATTTTTTAATTTTTGTTTTTAATAAACACATTATAAATGTACATATTTGTGAGACACATTCTGATGTTTCAATACATGTATATTTTGGTAATGTAGTAATTGAATTAGATACTTAATATAGCACATCAAAAGTTCATCATTTCCTAGTGATGAGAATATTCAAATATTTAAAATTCTGAATAAAATATATTAACCATAGTCACCTCCCTGAGCAATAGAATATTAGAAATTATATCTCCTGTTTAACTGTATCTTGATCGCCACTGACCGATCTCATCCTATCCCTTTATCCCCTCCCCTCTCTTGCTTTGGAGACCACCTTTCTACTTTCTACTTCCAGGAGATCAACTTCTACACATCCGCATGGGTGAGATCAGTATTTGACTTCATGTGCCTGACCTTGTTTACTTAATGCATTATTCTCCAGCTTCTCCTACTTTGTTATAAATGACAATATTCTTTTTTATGTCTAAATGTTATTCCATTATATTCACATACCACATTTTTTAAATCCATTAATGATGAATGAATGCTTAGGTTGATTACATATTTGGACTATTTTGAGTAGTGCTGCAGTAAACATGAAAGGGCATCCCTCTCTTTAATAAACAGATTTCATTTTCTTTTGATATATACTGAGTCATGGAACTGATAGATCAACAGTGAAGAGAATTGAAAGAACAGGGAATATTGCGGCAAAGGATGCATGTGACAAAGTGGTGTCTATCAGAAAACACAAGTAACTAAACCCATAACCAAAAATAAATAAATACATTTAATTAAAAAAAATGGAAAAAAGACTTGCTGTTTCCCAAGAGAAGACAAATGAGCAACAGGAGTATGAAAATTTGCTTAATGTTACTAATCATAAAGGAAATTTAAGTCAAGACCACAATGAGACATCACCTTACCCCAGTTAGAATGGCTAATGTAAAAAAGGCAAAAATAAATTAAATAATTATATTTTGATATGGATATAGAGAAAAGAGAATTCTTATACATTGTTGGAGGAAATATAAATTAACACAGCCACTATGGAAAACAGAATTGAGCTTCCTCAAAAAAAAAAAAAAAAAAATCTCTCTTGGTATTGAACTGGATTTTTCTTTGGTGACCTCTCTCTCCTGGCTGTTAGTTTTTACATGTTTCATATGAAATCTATTGCAGAGCACACTAAGGCTTGACCAATTAAAGCATCATATTTCCCTTGTGACTCAGTCAAAGAAGGGTATATTACCAATGTTCAGGGGCACCATTTGCAAGGAATTTTCTGTTTCTTAGGCCCACTAAATTTTCCTGAAAATTATTTTTTTTCATCTCAAATTTGCTTACTATAATATGATAGTATATATATTTTGGCTTTGGTTCACAATCTGTGGCTTATAATTCCTTTCCCAAGACAGACTACAGAAACTAGAGTTTCTTTTTCCCAAGGTGATTCAGGAAGCATTAATCATCCTTACCTTTCTCTTACTCATCTTGTCAGACAGTAGAAGATAAGACCTTCATTTCAGAAAAGGACCTGTCCTGTCTCTGGAAGGAAACAATGTTGCACAGAGATCAAGAAGAATATGACCAGACAGACTTTGATGGGTTTCCACACCATATTTTAGCATTTGATATGCAATGAAGTCTTCACAAAACCCCAAACTATCAAGTTGCAGAGAGTTTCCCAGTATCAGAACAGGCAGAAGATTCTAGAAGGTCCAGGGCCCAGAATAGGAATGGAAGCTCTCCACCCATTCCCACATGCCTTGCCCTCATGTCCCATACACTGGAGGTATTCTTTGTAATATTTTTCATCATAAAATGGTCATAATTTAAATATATCCATGAGAATGAGCAGATGCAATGTAACTACAGGGAAAAATATATATATATATATATATATATTTTTTAATTAAAATCAAATTTTACTTAGTCTTCTTGTACTAATTTGTATGGAAATTTAATCATATTTGTTTTTCAGAAAAAAAAATCTACAATTATATATAGTAGATAGAATCCTTTTGGAAATGCATAGTTTCATTCAAAAATACCAATCCAATAACATAATTAAAGAATTTGAAATAATGTTGTTTTTTAAAAATTATTTCTTCTTAAAACATTTTATATTCCATACTATGTTAACCATAAATAAATTCAAATACAACATGTTAGGTATTTTAATTTCCCAGAATCATTTTTCCTTTGAACTTACTTTCTGTCAATTTTAAAGCTTAAAGTCTTTCCAAGTAACCTGAATATATTTTAAACTTGTAAACAAAAGGATTGAGGGCTGTCATTCAGAAATGTTATGTCTCTTGTCAGTGGTTCATGAATAATTGACACAGAGATTACCTAGGGAAATTTGCAATTAGCCTCCTCATTAACATAAGAAGGAACAGTAGGCTGCTTGGTGCATGCTAGATTTTAACTTAAGTATTTGCTCAAGAGATAAAAAGTTTGTAATAGGATCTCTAATGAAAAATTCATTAGTTCATTGTGATATCCCAAGGGTTTCCAGGTTACTTCATGAATCCGTCATTGAAAAATCAAGAGAATAAATCCAGTTAGTAATTTATGCTTCCAGTAACTGTGAATGTCCATATAACAAAAGAGATCAATCTAGAGGTAACATGATAAAAGGGTACTTTCAACAGCAGTGATGGCAAATAAGTATATCTAGACATGGCTAATCTGCTGTTGATTATTCACAGTTGAAAATTAAGTGCTAGGAAGCATACATAATATTCCTAAAATAAAAACAAAAGTTTTACTGTATCTACTCTGGAATTAACTATAAATGTGTGAAACTCATTTAGGTGACAATGAAGTTCATTGTGATTCAACTTATTCCTTTTCAGGTTTGTATTTACATCTCAAGAAACCTTTGGTACCTGGGAAAATGTACCCTAATCTGCCTGAGGATATATAGTTAGAAAAAGAATACAGTAAAATATGTCATGTTGAATAAGGTGCACATAAAAAATTTCCACTCATTTTTATTCTGATATATTTGTAACAGTGTTCCACTTTATGCTTTGAATATAACCCTTGCTGCTCTGCCACTGCAGTTTATTTTTTAAATGCACATTTTTTTTTCTCTTTTTCCTGTTCTTCTGCTCCTCCCTAATCTCTCCTCTCCCTTATTTCAAGGAAAGGGAAG
This sequence comes from Urocitellus parryii, assembly GCF_045843805.1. NCBI lineage: Eukaryota > Metazoa > Chordata > Mammalia > Rodentia > Sciuridae > Urocitellus > Urocitellus parryii. Next base: position 12,403,348 of record NC_135540.1, on the reverse strand, counting down.
AACTGAATTCCCTGTCCTAGGCCTATTTATCTGTCCTTGAGTACACATCCACCATAGAAAGGAAATAACCCAGACTGTGGGGATGGTACGAGAAAACCTCAGAAATAACTATCTCCTAAAAGAACAAGTGAATTACTGCTCTAGCAGAGAGCAAGCCCCCTGTTTCTAGTGATGGGCAGAATCACAGCCTCTGGGAAAGGAGTCCCTGTGTTTCTCCTTTGCTAGCAAAGCAATAAACCTTCTGTTTCCTTGTTCTCAAAACAGTATCCTCATCATTGGATTGGCATCAGATACAAGACTGAACTTTTGGCAACATACTGACCAGTTTAATTACACCTTACTTTATTATAAAACTCATATGCATTTTTGGTACAATAAAATGTAGTAAATATTTTAAAGCATTCAATCTTTTATTTCAACTTTGGTGTTAAAATTATGAAGAGTATAAATTATAGATGTCAAAGTAAATTACCATATACATTTTATAAAACTCTATGAAGATGTTTGCATGTAGCAGGGAAAAACATTTCTGGAATACTTCATATTCTAAATGTTCTAAACTGAATGTTTCATCCAAACAATAAACTCATATAAGGAGAAATACATGGGAAGAAGAAACACAGTTTTGCTTTACATAGAGTATTCTCCTCCTCCTCCTTCCCCTCCTTCTTCTTCTGTTTAAATTACCAACAAGTTAAGAAAAGTGTGTCAGGGAGCCTGAATTAGGGAAAATACAAAGCCAAAAAGTAAAGGTTCTGGACTCCAGTTAAGCAAATTTTAAGTGATTCATTTTATCCATGTTTAACATTAAGTTCTACATAGTATTTCATGTTCCTATTCCCAGAGAATTTGGTTATGATGTCCATTGCTTTTCTATATAAGCAACATGGAAACTCCCTAGAAGTCTTTTCAATTTACTCCAGGTACATCTCAAATTTGTACCTCGTTCTGTATTTCTTTCTTTCTTTCTTTTTTTGTATTTCATTCCAGCAATATAAACTTGATGACTATCAAAAAGAATTGTAGTAATTCATATTGTTGCTACTGTTTTAAGCCTAGAAGTAAAATATTTTGTTCAGGCACAGAGAAGAATTTCTCTAAATATTTGTAAATGAAGACTAGATTCATCTTGGGTCTTTCTTCATAGACTTGAAGTTCCCATGAGAAACATATACTATTCCAGATAGAAAACACTTTTAGAAATAACATGGTCATAGACTTTAAAGAAATAACTATGAATTTCAAATTAGACAAAATCATGTTGAAAACATCAATTCTATACCCGTCCAGGTGTCAGAATTGATGATAGATATGTTCAAGGCATAGTGATCTGATTACAATACCTCACTCATTTTTTTTTTTGTAAATATGACTCTTCAGTGTTGCAATTGTGCTTAAATGTTATCATGTGGGGAATATATTTTTAAGCAATTTCTTTCAACCTTAAAAATGTGATAGATTTAACATATTTTCTACTTTACTAGAAAAGAACCCTGAGGGTTATATTTCAGACCAGATTAAATCTCTTTTCCCCTATAAGAAATAAATTGAATTTCAAACAAAAATTCATTTTGGAATTCTTAAAGAGTCCCTTTCATTAGAACTTGTTAATTGAGGATCTCAACATTGGCTTTCTAATGTGGAACTAATTCATTCCACTTATTGGAGTAAACTGTACGATCTGTTTGCCAAAATATCCTTGCCACTAAATGAAAGCAGTTTGAGATACCTTATTTAAATCCAGCCACTTAACTACCAACCAGTATTTATCCTTTCTAAATTCAAAGGAAAAAAACCCCTTATATTCTAAATTATTTTTATATGGTATTAATTTTTCTTCTTTATTCTTCTTTTAAAGTAAATTGAAGAATGGTTCAAAAATCATACCAGTATTTTCCTATTTAAATGTGAGTTACTATATTTATCTACTTAATATTTTGCCATTAATTCTTGAATAAATGAAAAATCTATTTCTAGTTGTCCAACATACATAAAATTCAAGGGCTTGCACTACAAACACATTATTCATCTGATTGCTACTCCCTTCCAACACCCATCATCAGCTGTGTGTTACAAAGCATAATCATTAACTTGAAGTCTAGAAGTTAAAAATTCATATTGTTTGTAACTTATCTTAGATGTATTTTGGCTCTGTCATTTTTTTGGATTTTTCTGAAATTCCTTAGTGCAACTTCTTTAGAACTACACACATCCTCTCCTCATTCCCACTCTTCCCTGACAACTACAGGTTGTTTCTTCTTCTCTATAACTTTATCATTTAAAGAGTGTTATATAAATTAAATCATGGAGCATATAATTTTGACTTTTTCCATACAGCATAATTTCCATGAAATCAATCCAAGTTCCCATGAAATCAATCCAAATTGTGAATATCCACTTCCTATTGATGAAGTGTATTCCATGGTGTGGGTGTACCACTTTCTGCACTTTATTCAGATACTTACCTGTTGAAGTGATTTTCCTTTCCTGAACAGGTTTTGCCTATTATAAAACAAAACTGCACTTATTACAACATTTGTGTAAGGGTTTTGTGGGAACATTAGCTTTTCTTTCTCCAAATAAATACCAAACATGCAATTACTTGGCCATATAATAAGCCCACATTTAGTTTACAAGAAACTTGCATCTAAAGATGCCTCCAAAGTAACTGTCATTTCAGATTTTTGCCAGGAATATGTGTGAATGATCTAGTTTATTTGGATAGCAATCTGGGAATTTAAAGTATGTGCTATGAGGATGAGTCCTCTATTTTATAAACTATGAGCATATTTCAGCTTGATACTTTATAGGAATTGAAGTAATATACATTTCTAGGGAAATATCAAACATAAAGTGATAAGCAGTGTTCAGGTAATAGAAAATGACTTACAAAACTCAAGAAGCTTTTATTTTGAATTTGTATTCTTAAAAAATCCAAAATTGCTTTTTAGCTTATGGAATGATATGCTCAATGTATCACAAAGCTCTCGGGGTGACTCATTCAGGGGACAGTCCTAGTAGACAAGATTCTCCAGGGATAAATTTTTGTCTTTGGTCCAATTGGGGATGAAAATGAGTCTTAGGCAACATTTGAAGTTGAGACAGTTTTTTCTGGCAGCTGTCACAGAAAATGGACAGCAGGAGAAAACCAGTGACCTGGGTAAAATACACTCAGAAATAGAAGGCCACCTGATCTGGAGTCTCCATCCAGAGGCCTTTTTTAGAGTTGGGGAAAATGATATTTTTCCCTTTGTTATGAGTGCATTCAGTCCAGGATGGTTCTCAAAAGAAATGCTCATGTCATTTGGAAGTAGCAGCAAAATATACTCTCTAGAAAATAAACAGCATTGCTAGTTCATTGCAGAAATTTTGAGAGTACAACTGGAAGGTCTTTGGGATATTAATTACTTAATATTTTTGTTTTAGTGGTAGAAATTCATCTGAAAAACTAAATGTAAAGGAAAATATTAAAATAAAACAAATAATTTTTAAAAAGAGAGGGAAAAAATTACCTTAAGAAAGAAAGGAAGGAAAGGTAAACTAAGACATAAGAAAAAAAACCCAGAAGGTTTATAGGTACAAATGATTCAGAAAGGCTCACTTTATCTTATGTTCCAAATTGTTATTGCAGAATTGTCTTTCATATTGCATCTCACATCTCTTGCCTCTCCTCCTTTACATTTTTTCCCTCTTCTCAGCCCCCCAAAAAGAGTTTAGGAGTTAACTCTTGGATGTTTGCATTCCAGCTAGAATTGGTTCAAATAACAAACCTCCAAGTAACTTTGAATAACAAAATATATTAATATAAGGCAAAGGTCAACAATATAATACAGAGACAGAGGGCTAGCAGGCTTGCATGTCATTTCTATAACTACAATTCAAGGATTGTCTTACAGGTATTTACAGAAGATTTTAGATGAGACATGCCAATCAAACAAAATACTAAATTAAGCATGTAGAAACACAAATAAATACAACAAAAAAGGGGAAGCACATATTGCTATTATTAGCTAAATAATGTTAAAAGATGCCAGAGAAGTAAATAAATTAATTAAAACCACATTTGCAGGAAACACTGGGAGAAGTATCCCTAGGAATTCCGAGCACATTTTTTTTTAAGTCATTGATCCACAGTCAAACAACTGTCATTGGTGGAAAGAGGCTCCCCTTCCGATATTGAAAGATAGCTACCTATGGGATGGGGGAACAATGATTAGTCAAAATGCAAATTCCACAATTATTTATTCAACCATAATTGTCAAATTTGTTTTATAATTGAAGGGTTTCAGGGATTTTGAACTATGAAAGCATGCGAATGGGAACTTTGGGGGGAAAATCTCCTAGAACAGATCTATAGGGGAGAAGTGGCTTCCAATCTTCCCCGTAGGATGAAGGTTTATTTCAGTCTCTTAGAACTGTTAAGCCTGGACAGAGTTTTCTTTCAATCTTTCTTTTTTTCAACTACACCTGGTTTCAATCAGGGCAGAAATTTTTTTTCAATCTCCCCTACCTCTAGACAGAAGTGTACTCTACTGGGCCTGTGGCTGACCCACTTGCACTTTCTTAACATAAGGCCTTCTTTCCTTTCTCACTGGGATTTTATTTGCCACATAAGAGTCCAGAACCATTCACCTTCTGGGGGAAACTTCCAAGCAAAAGGTTCAGAGGAGCCACTAAGTTTATCTAGGCTGATGGGAGGTTAACAGGTTAACACCCTAGTCCCCTGGATGGTGCTTCCCACTGTCTGCTTGGGACCCACTTCTGACAACATAGGGGAGTTTTCCCCCAGGGTAGGCTGCCATCCCAACTACTTCTCCTACTAGGGGCACAGTAGCAGCAAAAGCTCAGGAGCCTACAAGAGAAAAGTCCAACGGAGTCACTGGTTTTGTAATCAAACAAAGTGGTTTTGCCCCTTAGTCAGTACAAAGCCTATAAATACATCCAGGAGAGCAGAGTATAAAGAAAGGTTTATTACCTAAAGGAAGTAAGGAGTGCACTGGAAATTGCCGCAGCCCGGTTGGTTGGCTGGGCAAAATAGCTGGAGGTGATGAGCAACTTGTGTAGATTGATCCAGCAGGAGTGGGAGCCGTTTATTGTAGGACAGGAGGGGTATATATACATTCCACACAGCTTATCTTAATTAACATAAACTAGATACAGCAGTCAACCAATAAGGAATCTCCACACTTAATGGCTCACTGGTGTTACTTCTCAAACCACTCCCTCTGGCAAAATGCCAGGAGCCATCTGACTTGTTTACAGACCCTAACATTCAAGTCAAGATGGCGCTTGGCATTTTGACTTGTTTACAGACCCTAACAGGAAATGATTCTCAAAATAACACTTCCTCAAAACAAGAAAGTAAGGGTCTATATTGAAGAAACTTACACATATTCACATAGAAACGACTCATCATCAAGTGGAGAGGAGGGCCCATTCCTGACCATGTCCAGTTTGAGATCATATATCACATGTTCAAAAACAAACAACAACAACAACAACAACAAATGGCCTACAGGAATGCCTCTGGGCAAATAATTTATTATTATAAAAAACAAAGTTAATTCTAGATTACGTAAAATGAGTGAGTCAGAGTGACTTGGTAGTTTTGACGGTTCCTTGTGTGTTTCTTTGGAGAAAAATATTTGAAACAGGAAAACAGCAACAGCAAAAGAACATTAAGTGTGAAGAGTGGTTCAATCACATAGAAAAACTGCAGATTTTCCCTTCCACAAAACACAGGTGATTTTCCCCAAACATACCTGCCTCCTGGCTCATATTTCTATTGGTTGAGTGATTTCTTCTGTGTATACCCAAAGTATAGGTGACACCAAATTTGTGTGACACCAAATTTGTGTGACCCTTATACGTTTGATGTAAAAGTAATATAATCTATTTTAAAAACACAAAGCACATTGGTTGAGGTTGATAAGAATCTATTTTTTTCCCTCAAATATGTAATTTTGCTCACCAAACTGAAAACCTTGATTCCTGGATTGTTTTCTACACCAACCTAGCTGGTTTTGTCTCCAGTCCCCTTCTATGCATGGTACCCTGTCATTTTCATCATACTCTCTGAATTTTAAGCAAATCAGTTTTCAAAAACTTTTTACTTTGTGTTAAAAGGGAAAGAAGAATGCCCCATGTTTAAAATTTTGTCCTTTATGAATTATAAGTTCTTAAATGATCATTCCATTAGACCATGGATTTCAGAATCCATGGCAAGAAATTTTCAGAAAAATATTCCAGTAAATGTCATTGTGATCAAATAAAGGGTGGTGGTGATGGGACACACCATTATATTATGAACAGTTCATAAAACTAACAGAATCATGGGCAGCACCGTTTTATCAGTGTAAGATTTTATTGAATGTTTCATCATCATCAAGGGAGAAGAACAGAGTGGCAGATGAGAAGTCCTCTGGACATTGTCCTATGTTGGATTAGTTTTTCTGGGCTCCGATCTTCTGGGCTACTCATAAATGAGTCAAAAAAGATATGACTTTCTACAATCAGTAATCAACCACCTTTGTGCTGATACAGGCAAGCAGTAGCATTACAGTGCTTACTACCCGGCATAGTCCTTTACATGAGTCCTGTCCCTTGTCAAAGCATGTGAGTGATTCCAATATGACAATGAGCCATTAGAGACATTTTCTCAAGAGAATCAAGCAGAACTGAATAAACAATTGATATGCTTACTTCTTAAAATTTCCTCTCTCTCTCTCTCTCTCTCTCTCTCTCTCTCTCTGTGTGTGTGTGTGTGTCTGTGATCCCTCACCAATGTTAGATAAAGGAACCTGTTTATTTGCATTGAAACAATAAACAAACACTAGTCAATGTAGCTGAGCAAAACCAAGTGTAAAGTGAAATTAAATGTAACACTGACCTACATAACTCAAAAGAAAAAGTACACCAAGTCAGTCACAATGAAATCCCATTCATTCATTCATTCATTCATTCTGGAAATGAACTCAAAGGAGTTCTACCTCTGAGTTATATCCCCAATGTGAGAAATAGAAAGTTCAGTGGTTCATTTTCAGAATAGAGTATTTAGACTTAAATGTAAAATTGAGATGTAAGAAAGGCCACTGTATATATGCCACTTTTTTTATCCATTCATCTATTGAGGGACATCTAGGTTGGTTCCACAGTTTAGCTATTGTGAGTTGTGCTGCTGTAAACATTGATGTGGCTGTGTCCCTGTAGTATGCTGTTTTTAAGTCCTTTGGGTATAGACTAGCTGGGTCAAATGGTGGTTCCATTCCCAATTTTCTCAGAAATTTCTATACTGCTTTCCATATTGGCTGCACCAATTTGCAGTCCCACCAGCAGTGTATGAGTGTGCTTTTTCCTGATATCCTTGCCAACACTTATTGTTGTTTGTCTTCATAATAGCTGCCACTTTGCTGATAGAAATGTAGTTTGTTTTTGTATATTTACTTAGCAACCTGGCATCATGCTAAACTCACTTATTCATTTTAATAATCTTTTAGATCCTTTTTTCTTTGTATGCAGTAATATTATGAACAACTAAAAGTTTGTTTCCATTCAAAAAATGAGGAAAGGCTGCAGTTGGCCAGTACAGAAGGGAAAGTTACAAGCAGTTCACACCAGAGTGTAAAAATTCTCAGCCCTATTTGACAAACAGGTGGTGAGAGAGCAGGGGCTTGCCAACCAACAAAGATGAACTGTGTATGTTCCCAAACGCGCTCAATCCCAAAGACTTTCCTGCCACAATATAAGAAGGGGTGGGGGCGTAGGGACAACTAATGGTACTTTCCTTTAAATAACCCAGAGGGAGACAGTAATGTATAGATGAAACTTGGGAATGACCCCATAGTACTCAGCCAATGAGTAACTAGGAGAGGGACTTGGCACCTGCTCACACAGATGCCAATCTTGCAGAAGTGTCATAAAGCCTCGCTTTCTCTATAGCTTTGCATCAGTCCATTCTTTGGATTTGGAGGTGAGAGCATGTTTATCAGGCTGGGTTTTTTTTTTTTTTTTTTTTTTTTTTTAGATAGGATCTCACTAACCTTCTGAAACTGGTCTCAGGTTGGCTATCTTTCTACCTCAGCCTTCAGAGTTGCTGGGATTACAGGCATGCTCCACTGTGCCTGACCTGAAATCCCCTTGATCACACAAACTGATAATTATGAAATTTTGGATATACCATAAACTGCAAATCCCCATCAGAGGCAAGATTCGGCTATTATGTGAAACCATAACAATAAAGAATTTGACAATAATTCCAACATCTGCAAATCCTGTTTTATCTGAGCAGCATATGGTGCTAAGAAAAATTAAAGAATATTTTAAAAATTGTTAAGTTTGGAAAAGTATGGAAATGTTTGATGTTTTTCTGACATATTTTATTCATTTCCTGAAATTGTATTTGGTTCTGAATTTCTTCTTCCTTTCTACCTTATACATCTCTGCTTTCCATTCTAAAACATACTTGTCAGGTGCTAGGTTAAAGGCTGTTCTGAGAGACATGGTAAGTCCTTCAAATCTTTCCAAGACACTATTATCTGCTCCCACCATCAAGTATCCATTGTTCAGTGTTGAAACTCAAGATATGCCTTTAGAATCAAATTCTAAAGAAGAAAATGGCTTTACACAGCAGGTATACTAGTAAAGTTGTTTAAAAATCTAGTCCTTAAGAGGATAATGGAGATAAGGTGAGTAAAACTGTTAACCTAGCAATCAGAGGAAGGTACTACTCGTACTTTGCACTTTGAAAAAAGAAAATAACTTTAAAAAAACCTGATTTTTAAAGCAGTGTTTTGGAAGACTAATCGGAATAACATTGTCATACTGACCCCAATCTCTACAAAGGTGACAGATGGGTCCTTTTAGTGTTAAAGGAGATTTCTTCCACCATTTGAAGAAAAAAAAATAGCAAATAATGTTAACTAAATGTTATATAAAGCAGCTTAAAAGTCAGGGAATGAGGAAAGAAACATTATGAGAATAGGGATAAAGTCCCAAGGGAAATTGACTTTATCTAGCATTAAAATATCTAATCAGGAAAGAGAATTTTTATTGGTCATTTACACTGATCCAAACCTGTAATAACCTTTCTGAATGGGTCCAATCTGCATAGACAAGACTGCTTACAACAACAGCATTGTACAAATTCATTACCAACTTAGTATCCAACGAGTTATTCTGGGTTGTTTAAAAAAAAAAAAAAGGAAAATGAACCAGTATTTACCTAAAGTTATTAACTTAACATGATTTCTAAAACAAAATGGTGTGTCAAAGTGAACTACTACATCTAAGGCTTCTGCCAACAGGCTCATAAATAGGTCCCAATTTGTATTCATCCTATTAATATAGAAACAGATGACAATGATGGAGTTTTCCACTTCTTCAAGTAGAAATTCGGGAGCAGATTCTTCAACAGAACACTGCAAACTATGAATTAAACATATATCAACATGAAATACAAAGGTGGAGAGTGAAGTCAAGGGGGGTGTGAGAGAGAAAGGAAATACATGAGATAGAGAAATATTTACTAGTTAGTATTTATTTCAAGACCAATAGAAACTCTGACTGTTCAATAGTTTCATGTCAGAAAAGAGTAAATGTCCCCTGCCCCCCTTTTTTAACTTAATGGAATAGAATCTCTACCATTTTCACCTAAAATAACGCTACACAATTTGCTTTTCTTGAATAAGTACATTGATTTCCTCCATTATGCTTTGATTCAAAGACACATTGGTGTATTTTCCCTACATTCAAACAACATATAAGTGACTCGACTTACAACTTTTAATTTTCAAAATTAGTTTTTGAAGTTTTGGTTCTCAACAGCTATCTACTATTTCAATACAACTTTTCCTCTTTTCCACTGAAGGAATAGAAAAGTTCTATTTTTTGAGTTTTATTTCTTTAGTATAAACATTTTTCTAGATTAATTCACATTTTATCAAACCTTTTCAATCAAAAGGTAGAATTTTTGATTAAAAAAATTAAATACACCACAAGTATGTATGTAATACCAATGCAATACAATACAGATGACATTGGCTTCTTAGTTGATGTCAGAAGGGTACCTGAGTGCATCACTGGACATCACCCATAATGCATGCAGCTGCACCTGCACCAGCTCAGGGAAACCATGAAATCCACCAGATTGGAAAACAGTGACTTCACGTCATATTTATAATCAGATATTGAAACGGACTGAATTTGAGAGAACTCCCCTCAGCAAATTAGGAAGATAGAGATGCTAGCTCCAGGAAGTCTCAGACATCTTTGGATGTCACCAGAAAGGCTTCTGGAAGCAAAGGTCTGGGAAATTCCTGTGGGCCTTAATGACTGAAGCAAAATCTGTTCAAACTCTGGGAAAGTCTCTCTTCTGTTGTAAAACATCACTTGCCCATTTTAAAAGTTTTCCTTCTTTCCAGAAGTTTTTTGGAGATGGGACTTTTGAAACAATAAAATTTCTTCCATCTTCCTTCAAAGTTGCCTTTTGAATAGAACATTTTTCCTTCCAATTTGACTCTAAGTGTTTCTGGGGCAGAAAGCATTATGGTCAAGCTTCTTCCTCCCTGAGTGTGATCTTGTGCCACCTGTAAGCAATATCACATGTGGCCTTTGGATATTTGTTATCCGATTGTACTGGAATGCACTAGAAGAATAGCAAATATGTAGTCAAGTTCTATAAATTCTCTCTGGATAAACTCAAAATAAATAAAACTTAACCAAGTAACCAAGGTATATGGTGGGATAAATTACACACACACACACACACATATGTGTGTGTGTGTGTGTATATATGTGTGTGTATATATATATATATATATATATATATATATATATATATATATCTGTGGAAACATCAATCTCCTTATTGTTATGGAAGTAAATTAGAATTTCTGTGAACTTGCTTTGGCTCTTAGGTATGAATCTTGCTCGTTTTGATAGGTAACATAGACTGAGTGGTGGAAACATGAGGGTAGGGGGATAGTTTTATAAACTGGACCCACTATGCTAAATCTCACATTTTATTTTTATTTTTTAAAAAATAATTTATTGCAGCCTTAGCTGACTTAAGTCAGTGGGATATGGGGAAAATGAAGGCCTAGAGATCCTCCCTGAGAATGGGAAGAATGCAAATTACTTTGAAGGATCAGGTTGGGGGACTTTTGTATCTTTTGTGTAGACCAGATTCCAGAACTTAAGACAGGCAAAGGCCCAGTTAGAACTGGTCAATGAGGGCCCATGTTGATCCAAGATGATCTTGGGTCTTAAGAATATTATTATAATAATAAAATCATCCATTCCCTAGGGGAAGACTTGGACAACATAGACTGTAAAGTATGATCCTATCCTGCTTTCAGTCAGAAGTCAAGAGGTGAAGGGCTTGGAAACTTCCTTGTGATCCCCAATAAACAGGAGGGCATGAGGTACTATCTCCCTTGAGAGTGTCCCATTTTTTTTTGATTTCTTATTTCTTTTAATAAGCCCAAGTCCACTACTCTGAGTTATATTTGTGAAATCTTTCTGAAGTAATTGCAAGAACCAGTAACCAAGGGCCACTATGGCACCCCGTTGCTCTGTAATATTTTGGCTGCAATCATTCAAGTAGCATTTTGACAATTAGGTGAATGTTTTTGTTGACTATCTCCTATCTATATCACTTTTGATTGTGTGAATATTTGCTTCATGCTTTGTTATCTACCAATGTGCTATTTTATCAACATTTGTGTTTCTAAAAAACTTGATTTTGTTAATTTTTTGTTTATATTTTTGTATGACCTATTTTTAAAAGTAAAATACATATGTGTTTAAAATAGGAAGCTTGGAAGCATATTGAAAACAAAACATTTAGTATAACAAGGAAAATACAAAATATCTTGAAACATTGGTGAGCTGGGCTGAGCTGTACACTGTACAGGTAGAGTGAAGCAACTCTATTCTTACTAGTTTTGTTGATTTTGGTTATAACCCAGACTTTTCAGTTGTGAATAATTCTATGGTCAATATTAAACACCACCATAAGAATATTTTCTTATCCTTATGTTTTTCACTTATTCACAGTTAAGATATATAGTTGCTTCACTCCACCCTCAATTATTAAATGAGTAACAAATAGTAATTATTTTAACAGTATAGGAGTTATTCATATTCTTTTCAAAAATTTTTCTATTGGTTCCAATCAGTTATACATGACAGTAGAAATCTCTTCATTTCATTGTACACAAGTGGAGTAGAATTTTATGCTTCTCTGTTTGTACATGAAGTGGAGTCACACCATTCGTACAATCATACATGTACCTAGGGTAATGATGTCTGTCTCGTTTCACCATCTTTCCTACCTCTTTACATCCTCCTCCCTGGTTTTTTAGGGTTGGCTTGCTTCACTTAGTATGATGGTCTCCAACTCGATTCATTTACCTGCAAATGTCATGATTTTATTCTTTTTTATTGGTCAGTAATATTTCACTGTGCATACATAACACAGTTTCTTTTTCTTTTTTTTAAGAGAGAGAGAGAGAGAGAGAGAGAGAGAGAGAGGGAGAGAGAGAGAGAGAAAATTTTTAAACATTTAGTTTTTAGTTTTCCGTGGAAACAAAAATCATTATCTTATTTTTATGTGGTGCTGAGGATCGAACCCAGTGTCCTGCACATGCCAAGCGAGCACGCTACCACTTGAGCCACATCCCCAGCCCTGTACCACAGTTTCTTTATCCATTCATCTATTGAAGGACATCTAGATTGCTCCCACAGTTTAGCTATTGTGAATTGTGCTGCTATAAACATTGAATTGGCTGTGTCATTATAGTATGCTGTTTTTACGTCCTTTGGATATAGACTCAGGAGTGAGATAGCTGGATCAAATGGTGGTTCCATTTCAAATTGATCTGGTCTTTGAGAGAATAAGTGGGAAAAATAAAGATAAGAAAATATTCTTATGGTGATGTTGAATATTTCCCACCAGAATTGTTGGCAACTGGAAAGAATATTTGAAGTTTTCTTAAATATTGAGAGGTGAGTCTGATCATATGGTGCTTTTGATGAAACCTTGTATCAGAAAGAAGGACAGACCTTTGGGGGCCAGAGAAGCAACCAAGTCCAAATCAACAGGACATTAAATTATGCATCAAAGGGATAAAATATGTTTTGGAAACACTTGGTCAGTGATACAATTATTTTAAAAATAGATGGCTAAAATATTAAGGATTTGGCCATATAATATTTTTTTCTTTGCGTTTTTGAGGTATTCGTTTCTGATGGATGTACCTAAAATGCTAATATGTAATAAAACACATAAATAATTTATTTTAATTAATATGTGGGATTTTTTCTTTATCTACTTTATCAGCTTGTTTCTGAAGTAATGGCTGAATTTCTCTGGGGAACACAGCCTTCTATCCCCTGGTGTGTGGAAGGAATTTCAGTCAAGCTGTCTTATGACTCCCTGGTTTAGATAAGCTATGCAGAGTTCCTCAGTGTAAATTTGAATTTTTAAAACAAATTGTAATATTTTTCTGTGGTTGCCATAAAAAATTATCACAATATTGGTGCCTTAAAATGAAACATACTTGATCTTTCAAATTCTGAAATGAAGGTATCAGTAGAACTGTGATCCCTCCAGAGCCTCTTAAAATACGTGGGCTCTAATAATCTATGCAGTGGAAGTAAGAGAGTATGTGGAACAATAGTTGGGACAGATAAACAGAGCCTCTACAAGTTTCCAAGTCAAGAACTGAAAAAAAAAAAAAAAAGAATAATCAACACCTTGTGAGATGGCTTCAAAGATTTCAAAAGCACAAATGAAATGGCACAAAAATAATGACTTTTTTAACTTCAGCCACACTGGCAAATGCAGTGACAATGGAGTGCAGCTCTGAGCCCTGGTCCACTCTCTAGGAGTCACAGGAAGCTGTGAAATGAACAGAGATCTACAAAGAATTGAAAGTTCAAGGTCTTGTATGGGCTCTTTTCTTTCTTTCTTTTCTTTCTTTTTCTTTTTTTCATTTTCTTTTCTTTCTTTTTGCAGAGGCAAAAGCACTTGTTGTTAATGTGATCTTTCTTGCTGATTACTGTAAAGTTATTTCAATCACTCCTGTTTTCCTTATCTAGAAAGTAATTCCTATGTGTAGGCATTATACTGTCACCGTTTCACTCATTAATTTACCATGTATTAGTGAAACAAACAAATATTGTGGTACGATAGAGTGTAAAATGATTTCTAGGAAAGCTGAGTTCTGTTCTGTTCTCATGCCTCAATATTCAGCTTTTCATTTCTCTACAATTTCATATGTTCTTAATATTTTTTGGTTTTATCTATTTTATTTTATTCTTGGGACCAACAGACACTATTTTATTCTAAAAACATGTATGTATGTATGTATGTATGTATGTAAGTACAGATGGAGAGAAAAAGAAAGATATAGAAATGGAAACAGAGATGGAGAGAAAGAGAGAGATGCAGAAATACTGTGCAGCTGAGCTGGCATTCTGTGTGTGGTACATAATTCACTCTCAATGGTCTAACAAATTAGTGAGACTGCCTTATTTTTAATCCAAGTATAACTTTTCTTTTTTTTTTAAAGGAGGATTATGAACAAGCCCCATGAAACCCACCCCCTCTTTTATTTTTTAATATGAATTTTTCTGGTTTGTAAATTGTGGAAAACTAACACAGAGACCAAAGAATTCATCTGAAACCTACAGAGCAAGAATACAAGACCTAATGTTTGTGATACTTTTGTAATTGTGACAGTGGAAGGGTTTGTGAATTTTGATTATTGTGAAGAGTAGAGCGGTAAACAGCTGGCAGCAGAGCAAGGCTCTCCTAGAAGTCTATCACAAAGCCAGGGATCTATGACCCTTAGATGTTCCTCAGCAGAGTTCAAGATGTACATGTGGATATAAGGAGGCTGAAAGTAGCTGACACACCAAATCTATTGCCCTTATCCATAAACGAACAACACATTACCATTAAAATCACTGCAAGAAATAGAGGTGAGTTAGACATTTTTTTTTTCTAATAAGAAATATCTACAGTGTGTATATCAAAAAAATATAATGTCTAATTGAAGGGCGTCAAGTACACAAAACAAGTTCAGAACCATACCATAATTCTATATGAGAAATACTAAAATTCTGTAAGGAGCCAATATTAATATGATTCTGTTCAAAAATAAATCATAGTTCTGTATGTAAAATATTCTTTATGAATATTAAAATATTAATAATTTTCAAATGTCAGCCCTCAAAAGAAAGACATAATGCATTTGAATTGCAATTTTCTTTGTGGAGGAAATGAATAGAAGGATGTTAAAATTTTATGGAATCCCAGTTGTCTTCGAATAGATAAGAAATTCATAAAAAAGAATAATGAATGTATACTAGATAAAACTCTTTTAAAAATGTACTATGTAGCCAGTACAATCAAAATAGAATAGTGTTAAGAAAGAAAGAGACAAACAAACCGTGTCATAAATATAGCATTTTGTGTTATTACGAAAGGAAAGTTTTAGCATTTAATGAAATTGGAATTGTTGAGCATCTATTTATAAAATAATCCACATTTGAGTTTTAAATTTAAAAATATTTGTTATTTCTTTAGGATAATAGTTTTCATAGTTTTCAGTAAAGAAGTATTTCATGCAATATGGGATACAAACAATTTAAAAATATAAATCATTGGCTTTATATATGTTCATATACATATATAATATAGGGGATAGACACTATGTAATGAAAAAATATATATGTTGGCAAAAAAGTTTTCAGTATATATGAAAGATAAAATGTACACATATACTAGTTAAATAAAACAGAAAATTGCTAAAAAAGTATCAAAGAAAATATAATCTCTAGAAAGAGATTTTTAATCTCATTACTAGGGAAATACAAAAGAAATCACCATAGAATCTTTTTGTTAAGCTCATCTAGTTATCAAAACATGATAAAGTTACAATATTTAGGGACATTTAGAATATCAAACAAGTTTGACCTACTAAAAATTTTAGGGGAAAATGTCCCAAGTAATATCTGTTAAAATTAAGTACATATAGTTTTACTCAATAATTTCTCTTTAGAGATCATAAACACTAAATCATATAAATATCTATCAATGGGGAAATACTTAGGCAAATTACACTATACTGACTATGGAATGTTGAGCAGGTGTTAACAAGAATGTATTGTAATTTATGCAACTGCTTAGTCTGTATAAGCACGGAGAAAAGAGGTTGAATGTTACACATCAAGTTGTTCATAGTGTTTAGCTTTGTAGTAAAATGATAAAGTTAGTTTATGAAGTATGAATTAATAACCATTAACAGTAAATGTATATTTTAAATGAGATACAATAAGAATACATTTAATAAAACTATAAATATTCATTATAAAAGATCTAAAATGGCAAATATTTAAAATAGATCTGTTCCATGTGAATGCATTCCAGAATTTGCATCAGAATTGTCTTGAAAAAAATACTGTAAAGCTTTGTATCCAATTAATAGTATAAGTTCTGCTTCTCTCTGTCTTTAGGCAGGAAAGAAATTAACTACAGATTTGTTGTGATGTTTTGATATAATAAAAAAATATGTATTTCATCTTTATCCTGCCTTCCTAGAACAGATATCTAAAATTTTAAGCTTCCTGAGTGACAGGAGTAAAAGGACTCTCATTTGTCATTCATGGTAAACTCCTCTCAGCTATATCTGAATTTAAGCTAAGGTGACAGCTGTTGGGTCCTTAGACAACTTCTGGATGGACTTGGCTGTCACAGTCACCAAATATGATTAGAGAGTTGGAACATTCAGCCCCACCCAACATCTGGGTAGATGAACAGAGCTGGAAGTTGAGTTAATCACCAATGTCAAAGGACTAATCAATCGTGCCTACATGATGGAGCCTCCTTAAAAAATAATTAGTATGAAATAAGGAGAATCTCCAGGTGGTGAAAACTGAAATACTGGGAAGAAGATACACCCCAAGAGTACATGGAATTTCTGTGCCCCTTATCACAAACCCTGTACTACAGATCTGTTCCATTTGGCTCTTCCTAAGTAGTATTCATGACAATCAATGGACAATAGTAAGAAAACTATTTTCTGAGTTTGGAGAGCTGTTCTAGCTAATTATTGAATTTGAGGTGGGGTTTGGAGAAACCTGCAATTCAGAGCTGATCTCTCCAAAGTATAAAGTGTCTGGGACAGGTAAGTGAGGCAAGCCTTGTGGGACTGAGCCCTTAACCTGTGGGGCTGATACTAATTTCAAATAGTTTCAGAATGGTAATGAATCACTGGACATCCAGTCAGGATCCAGGGAGATGGAAAATCAGTTGTTGATGTAGAAAAAGCATATATTTTTTGTTTATCAGAAATGCTGAGACTAAAAACTATATCATTTAAAAAAATTGCCTGTCAGCAAAGAGACAGGTTTTCGATTTGTCTATATTTGTGGTAGGTATAACTGGTCCTTCAAGATATTTGATTCTCAGTCCTCAGAATATAAGGCATGCTTGTGCTTATATGGCTAAAGAGTTATGGAAAATGTGCTTAACCATCTTGAGATCCTTGGCTTAAGCACAGCCTTGGTTTATCCTGGACCCCCAAAATAGGCCTAAACTGGTCATATGAGTTATTAAAATTGGAGGCTCTTTCCTTGCTGTGATCAGAGAGAACTGGAACAGATGAAAAGGACCACAGGGATCTGGTGTTGTTGGCTTTGAAATGGAGGAAGGGGATCATGAACCCAGGGATACAGGAAACCAAAGTGCAGTGGTTCTCTTCAGCACTCCCAGAAAGGAACCTCTCCCTGCCAAAACCTTGATTTTAGATTTAGACCTGTGCTTTTTCTATAAAAGCCTAAAAAAACCCAAGATGCAATATCTTAAAACACTGAAGGTAATTCATTATAGCAGCTATTCAAAAGTGTTGCATTTTCTAAGATTTCTTCCAAATGTACAAGTCAGAAATCCTTTCATTTTTCTTCCATGAAATAGCTTTTCCCTCCTCTTCTACTTCTTTGTATAGTTACTTTCTATTGGAACTGATATTTAGATCTTTCTTAATGAGGTCAAATTCCACTACTGTCCCTGGAAATAAAAGTACACATCTAAGAATACTAATCCCTTTACAAGCAAAACTAATAGTTTCAGATGTGTAAAGGTGAATTTATGTATGGATAGATTTAGGCAATTGGTTTTATATAAAAATATATTTCTGAAAATTATCACTCTAGTATTCTTATATATCTAAAATTTGCCAAATTTGTAATGTATTAAAAGTGAGAAATCTGACTTCTAAGTGGTTTGTGTTTATCACTGTAGTTTAAAAAAATGAATGTAAGTTTGAAGAGGGCAGATATTGGCTTTGTCTTTATTCTGGGCAACAGAAATGTTACCTGGCATGTATTAATCAATAACTAACATTAATACTTAATATTTAATTAATAATTGATATTTAAGTATGATTATCAACTTTATGTGGCTGATTGCTTACGTACAATTGCATACATAATATTCATAATTGACTTATGAATTCAGAAAATATTTGATCCAATTTTTATTGTAAAGCATATGTGTCAATCACTGAAAGAGAACAACAACTAGCAGTAGTATGGAACACAAACTTACTCAAAGAAATGTAAAATGGAGTACAGAATAATTGAAATATGGTATTTAATCTTGGGTAGATAAGGGAAAGCTTGTCTTCCATTTAAACTATCTCATGGCAAAAGATTAAAGAAATCAAAACATTATTAGAAATTAGATGTTTCATAGCAAAAACCTGTATCTGCCTTATTATTTATTTTTTCTCTGTATTGTCAGAACACTAAAGCTGTCATTTTCCATTCACCTTCCTTTAATAAACTAAAATTCTTTAATATTTTTTTCTTAAATGAATAGTCATTTAAATTTGTTCCTTCCAAATGAGGTCTTTTTGGTAAAACATTTCATATATTCAGATGCGCTCAGCTGGTATAATAAAAGTAATTTCAACTTTTGTTGCAACAATTTGTTTTTAGTTTATTTAAGCTATTTCTCTACAAAGCTGTCAAGGCCATGTTAAAATACTCTTTCTATGAAGGATTTGATTTATTTAGCTTCCTTAGTCATTCAAACAATTAATATATACTTAGAAAAATAAACCTTCAAGACCTTGTCATAAATATATTCTTTAGTAAAGATCCTAAATTGGCTCATGGGTTAAATAGTGGTGTCAAATACAAACGAACTTTAGGAGTTGATGGTTCATATTGTCCACTGTCTCTATGGTATTGTTTTTACATTACTATCTCAGCAGTAGGTAGGTAGAGAACTAGAGCTGAATAGGCCAAGAGTCTTGGGGGGACCCATGGTGGAGAGATTGACCTGGGAGCTAGCTGAACAGGGCTCATGTGTTCCTGCACACATTTTTGCTGGACCATCAGCCTGCCCTTCTGCTTGTTTTAAATCCTGATGTAATGCCCTCAAACGAGGGCACCTATTCAAACCAAGCAGAGATGGCTTTCTTATTAGTGGCTAAAGGCAACCGGTAGACTTTACGAGCCATTCAAACACTGCGGCAGTGGTTTTGAAATTCTTTGAGGTTTTGTAAGCCTTCTGCATTATACATTAGTGCTTGTGCAACAGAAGACAATTTAAAGACCTCTCAGAGCACAGAATTTAAAGTTCAACTGTTCTGAAACACTGCAGGGAGTCTAGAGAAGAGAGGAAAATGGCAAAAGAAGAAATGTATGAATTTCAGATAGAGAGAATTTTTAAAAATCAGCATAACTTACATTTTATGATATTTTTTAATCTCCAAAGCACTTTCCCAGCTTATTGCACAACAACTAGGTAAAGTAAATAAAGACCTGGGTCACAATATTTATTTAATAGTTATATTTGAATATGAACCATTCATACCTGGAAATTGAAGTAATAATGATTCCAATAGTTAAGCCTTTTGTCAAAGTAAAAATGTGAGTCAAAAGCAAAGAATTCCACTCAGATCTTCATAAATATCTCTGTAGGGAGGTATCTTATAGGGTCTATCTTTTATTAGTCAGCTTAAAAACAACCTTGCATAATGTTTTACAACTATTTATGCTTTATTTTCTTCAAAAGTATCTAAGTTTTGAACGATATTAGGAAACGATTTTCTGAGATTCTGCACACAGTGTAAGATTGCCCAAATTACCTCATTCATCAATTTGTTTATAAAGAAGTATGTTGTAGATCATTGTGAAGAGGTGGCCCACTCAATTTAAAACAAAATATAACTTCTCTGTTCTATGAATGGTTCAATACTGCCCACAGGTACCAAAATCCAGGTTCTTCAAGTTCCTTATATAAAGTAGTATAGTATTTGCATATGACCTACACATGTCCCACCCATCGGTATACTTTAAATCATCCCTATTTTATTTATAATATCTAATGCATGATCCATGCTAAGTAATTGTTGCAGTATATTACTTAGGGAATGAGGACAAGAAAAAGAGTGTCTGTGCATGTTCAGCAGAAATGTGATTTTTTTTCCCAAAGATTTTTAATCTGAGATCTGTTGAATCCCAAGAAGTAAAATTTATGAATACTGAGAGGCCAACTATAATAGGATTATCTCATATTGAGAGTTTTTGATAGGGTAAGAAAATCAAAGTGAGAAAAACTGGGCTTGGAATGATTATTTTATTTCATTAGCAAGCAACAATTAAGTCTTTACTTGGTTTAATGCTTACCCTTTGTTTACTTATCATGAAGAGAAGGGAAGAATCCTGGACTATCTAATTACTGAAAATAGAGCAGATAAGTTAGATCTGACATTATGAGTTTTAGAGATAGAGACATGGTTATAAATTTGTCAGTTGCTGGCTGACTTCAGAACGATTAGAATGTTGTTATTAGTGGAGTTACTTATAATTCCTTTCTTCTTACAGCTACTGTGTACTCTCAAGTCTACCAATATTTTGCAAAGAAAAACTCCATGATGATGTAGAATAGTCACCATTTAAGTGGTATACATTAAATAATTCAGTTTTATTAAACTCTGTTTTTAAAAGCCTAAATCATTCACTGAAAAAGAAAAAAAATTTAAATGGAAGTATAATACAAATTAAAAATGCAATCATTTCTTACTATTTGCACATTATATTCAACCATTTTTGTCAATACATAATAATGATATGTTAAGACTAGCATGTTCTTATTTAAAGTGCAAATGACAGCTACTGAAGTAATCATTTTATTATTAAGCATTTAGAAAATAAGCATCATTATTACATTTATATGTTTTAATATTTAAAATAAATACAAGGAAATCCGAACTTCTAGTAGATCATATTAAATTATTCTAATATTTAGAAGGGCTCATGATATCTACAAAAGACATAAAGAATGAGAGAATATTAAATTGATATTAGCTCAAGTTTCTTACACAATTACCACTCGAAATATATTTTTGCTCTCCTGTTTTGTTAAAGGGGGGCATAAATGAATGTAGATTAAAAAGTTATTCAAAATACAGTAATCAAATCACAAATACCTTAGCTCTAGGTCAATATCATTTTAAACTCCTAGCTTTCACATAAAAATGAGGAAAAATATGTTATAATGGTTTTCCAAAACATTCTTCTTTCTCCATATTTGTGTATAGCAACAAAAAGAAACAAAACAGAAAGCAAGTATCATTTTGGAGATGTTTTTCGTTTTTTTATTTCTCAAAGTATTTGTTAAAAGAAATCATGTTAGAGTAATTTAATAACCACACATCAATAAACTGACAACTTTGCATTATGTGCATAAAACATTCTGTAATGAAAAACAAGTTTTAAATAAATATATTAAAACAAATGGCAAAATGTGTAGGTATAGAGGACAGATCTATAAGATATGAATAAATCACAATTTACAAATTTCAGTGATAATTTCTCCTGGCCACTGTAATATTTGTCTGATCCCAACACTGTTGTCCTTTCAAGACACACATTTTTACCAATTATTGCCATCTTCTTTTAATTCCCTTCAGAGAATTAAGCTCAGACGCTGACATTGGGCATTGCATTTATCAACCCCCCAAATAGTTTATAAGTGAAAGCTACATCAATTCCCCCTTTTGCAGCATGTGACATTCATCTATATGAAAACAATATTGCAAACCAGGTTAAAAACTTCTTTTCTCTGCAAAAAAAACTCTAGTAGCATTCCTGAAATATTTCACATAAATAATGTCTGAAATATAAGTAATCATGTCAGTATAGCCTTAATGACTTGTGTTATTTCTTTTGATGCTATGCCATGATCTTAATCCCTATGTTATATTTTGAGTATTCAAGTATACTACATTTATAATCAGGGCCTCTGTCATAGAAGTGTTCCATTTTTCAGGGTTCCTATTTATTGTGCATTCTACAGAGCACGTTTTGGAGTTGGTAGAACATGAAGAGAACCCTTACGTCACAGAAACTGTACAATTGTCACACAACTAGCACTGCTTGGCACATGTCTGGCGCTAGTCACAAATCTGTCAATATGGTAAATCACATACCATTCCAGATTGATATATTTTTCTGTAGGTTTTATGTGATTCTCTTATTAGCAGTTTATATTACCAGAGAAAAAAATGTGAATGATGTGAAAACTCAAAAAAACTCAATACAATTCATGATCATTTGTGAAATGTACAGGGAAGATAAATGAAGCCAGGTGTAATAGTGCACGCCTATAATCCCAGCAGCTCAGGAGGCTGAAGTAGAAGAATTGCAAGTTCAAAGACAGCCTCACCAATTTAGTGAGACCCTGACAATTTGGTGAGACTCTATCTCAAAATAAAAAATAAAAATGGCTAGGAATGTGGCTCAGTGTTTAAGCACCCTTGAGTTCAATCCCGGTACAATATATATATATATATATATATATATATATATATATATATATATGAATATTGCCACCCCCTATGTATAAATCATCTCCAAAGTTTCCATTTTAAGTGTATGCTTATTCCAGATGTGCTCAGTGAGGTAAATGAAGGAATATGAATATATATTAATTCAATTCCCAAGCGTTTTCAACAGGTATGATATCACAGAAGATACAACTATAAGAAATTTGAGATCAATTATAGAAGACCCAATGGCTTAATGGTAAAAACAACTTAATGGTGAAAAGTTAAATGCTAGTATGTAAGAAACTGGAAATTAACTAATTGTTTTTTCTAGGTTCTACTATTATATAAGATATAAGGAAGAATCAGAAAATAACTCCAGGCATGTAGTGCATGGCGATGTTTTCATTAACAATGGATGGCAGAAGTGTCTCTGGTCCCAACAGATTATATCAATAATGATGTGACAGCTTCCTTCATTTATGGAAGTGTTCTCTAAGATGTTTATCCAAGTACAAAATTATCTGAAGACCTATTTCTGAGAACTCTATCACTGAGTGATACATGTCTGTGTGCAACTTTATATTTCTTTACAAGTCATGAATAGCCATATGAAACTTGGAATGATTTTCCTAATAAAATATTTCCCTTAAAAATGTGGATTCTTGTTGCACTTTCTCACAATCTGTTCCATGGCAGGCTGCTTGGATAACATAGACTCTGTCTTTCATAGATCAGGAATTGTGCCATAGCCTGATTAGTTCTCACATATCATGAAGCACTAGTTTAGATCATTCTTTTAATTTAAAAAGTGTTTTTAAAAAGCCCTATGTTCTTGAGGATTCTAGTTGGTGACCTGGTTCTTTTCAACAAATTTCTGTTTTGTTTTGTTTCTTAATGTCACCATATTTCTATGAGAATTGTAATAAGGGTTATGAGAAGAACCATTTTTCAACTGAACCTTTATTACATTGGTTTAGAAGAGAAGACCAATACAAACATGATTTTCTCTTATATCAGCAAAAGTTCATTGACTATAACTATAAAATGAAACATGCCTGAATCTCATAATGATTTTATACCATCAACATGAATGAAAAATATACATTGTCATAGCCCATAAAATATATTTTCCATGATGTTCTACTCTTGAATCTCTATAAAATATGGAGGCCAATAAGGAACTTTATTCTGAACTGCTCACTGGATTTGACATTGAATATATGAAGATGGCATAGGCCTTTCACAAGCATTATTTAAAAAAAATCAGTGAAGAAAGTGAGATTCAAAATATACAACACACCAACAAAAGACTTTGGTGAATAGAGGACTGTATATTTTCTGGATTGAAAAAGGTACATATTATCCTCTTCTAAACCTATTCATTATGTTGACTGTTTTACTACTTTTCTGCAATTTATTTAGCTATGGATGCCTTTTGGATTTATAATGCATTGAGAGAAAACCCATAGGAACTCACATGATATAATGCGTTTCTTCAGTAAAGTAGGTGGTCTAATGTCATCTCACAGATGGATTATAATTGCTGTAAGAAATTATCACAGTTGGAATTTATCAATTAAATATTGTGAACTATATTCTATCTTTATCTATTCTCCACCTTGTCCCTGCAGCTCTCAGACTTGGAAGTATGGATTTTACAAACTACAACAATGTGCTAGTTTGCTCTCCATAATTCTTCGGACTTCTTTATCTTTTAAAGAGGACCACAAGTTTAAGACAATGTGAGCCAACCTTTGAACTACAAAATACTATGCAAATGTTGCACTAAGTAATCTTTTTAACTGCAGCACTGTTTAGCCCTTTCGTTCCCACACCAATTTGCTCAATGAATTACTTTAGCATTTATTTCATATTTATGAAGATATTTGGGTTTTTAGGATAGTACTTCTAAATCCAGAAATATCAGTATAGTTAGGCTTCATAAAAGAAAGAAAAGTGAAAAGAACAGCATCTTCCACTAAAAACCTTTGGGGCAACTAACAGATGTGGCATTTGCTGTGAATTGATTGCTATGAAGCATTTGTTCAAAACCTTTGTATTCAGAGTTAAATTCTAGCATAGGGTAGATAACAAAGTTCTTTTTTTTTTCTTTTTGAAAAATGTCTTGTAACAGGTAGAACACTTACTTGCACATAGTACTTGTGCAAGCTTCCTGTTATTGCCCCTAGATAACTCTAAGCTTATCACAAAATTCCTCTTAGACGCCCCCACCATCTTTTTAATTTAATCTTGAAAAATGTATAGAACTTGAGTTATTTCAGTCTCTTAAATTTCTGAATTTGGATGAATAAACATTATAGATCTTCATTATTAGAGATCACATGTTGCTCTGTGTTTTTCAGTGAGATGAAAAGCAATAGCAATCTTTTTTTTTTTTTTTTTTAAGTCTGAATCTGTTAGATGTGGTTCTATGGAGCAATACAACAGCCAGAGTTCCTACTAAAGTTCACCGTCTGCAGCAGACTTTATTTGGATTGAAACTTAATGCCTCATTGATAATAGAATCTGTCACCTTCTAAAGTGACAAGCTAGAATTCTTGAATTGGTTATATATTGATTGATTATGTATTTTAAAAATCCTGAAGAGTAGAATTTTAAAAGACTTAATGCAACTAGTACTAAGTAAAATCTAAGTTGCATCAAAGACTTTCTTTTATGTGATAGTTTGCAAAGTTTGCTTCTTCAAGTTTATTGTCAGTTTGGAGTGTTTTACTTACTCTTTGAAAAATACCATTCTTTCTACTGTGTGCCTTTTAAGATCACAAACATGCAAATGGAGTTGAAAACTTGGCAGGATTTTTGATGTTATTTTTTTCTTTAATTGTAGTTTGAGAAGAATTCTAGATCAAGAGGAAATACAATCACTGCCTTCTGCTTAAAATATTATCCACTCGCTGAAATCAATGCGCAAGTTCCCATAAAACACAAGGGTCCTAACCTCTGCTTATGTCTTGGGAATTCTAGGCTCATCAGCATCTCCTGGAGAGAAAGCTAGTGTCCTTCCAAAAATATTCTCAAGGACTAATTTCCCCTAGTAAATCCTAGACCTTTTACTACTTTGCTGAACTTGAAATTCTCATTTGCATGTTACCCTCAATTTTTGTATTCTCATTTGTCCTATTTAATCTAAATGGGAAAATGTATACTCCTTACCTTGGTTTCTATTGGAAACAAACAAGAGAATATATATATATATATATATATATATATATATATATATATATTATATTAGTTTATAAACTAATATATATAATATATAAACTAATATATATATATATATATATAAACTTACCTATATATATATATATATATATATATAAGTTTAGAATAGTATACTGAATGCTTGAAGAACAGCAATTGATGGGTAGAAGTGAAAATTCTTTGCAGGTGAGTTTTAGACATAACTTCTGAAAGCTTTTGGCTCTGTGACCCTGATACTGGCTTTCTGTCCACCAAGACACCCCAATGCTCTTATTACATCATATGCCTAAGAATTCTTCATGGAAGTTTTGTTCTCTTATTCTTTATTCATAAAAAGTTATCTTTCCACTTCAATTGCCTCTGCCTATATTTATGCATCCAGCTACAATTGGCAGACCAGAAAAACTGGCAGGTATTTTAGAATTTCATTCTTTTCTTTTTAACCAGTACTTTTACACAGTAAGTAATGAGGAATCCTATAATTATTTTTATCATGTATCACAAGATAGGGAAGAATCACAAATTTTTGTTGTTATTCTTGTTTACTAGTTGTTTAAAATACACATATTTTATCTCTGTTACACACAAAGTGCAATTGAAGTTCCATTGTTATTTGGAGAATGTGATTTCACCATGATATTTTTTTCCTATCTAGAAAGTATGTATGTATATGTATACATTTTTTTTTCATATGCACACATGAATACACCAATGTATTCCTCCTATTGGGCTCAGCTAGAGGATATATGAAATTTGTTTTATTAAAATTATATTATCATGATTTTGATTTCTTTAAAGAACTTGAGTCTTTCATAATGTCTCCCCTTTCTCCCAGTTCTACTTACAATTTCAATGTGTCTAGATTTCTGGGTACAACTAAAGCAGGAATATCAATTGGACATATTTCCTAGATTTAATATATGTAATAAGTATGTAATGTTAACATGCACTCTGTGTTCTCCAGTCTGACACAGTGCCCTAATTACTGCTAGAATATTTCCCAAAACAAAAGTTAAATACCCATTCTTTTATATTTTATTATAAATTATTCTGCGTTTTCTTTATGCAGGAAAATGAAAGTAGGACAGAAAGAAAAGTAGCAGAAAATATTTTTTCTAAACAATGTCATATTTAAAAGTTTGCAAATCCCTTGAATTTAAAAATTTGTATTGGTTTTAAACATCTAGTATTTCCAATTATTATTCTTTCTGTAGCTGAAAGATATTCAGATGAACCTTAGAAATCGTTTTTCTGTGGACTATTATGACTACCATAATTTTTTTTCTTTATGTGATTAAAGTGTTTGTTGTTATAAATTTAACTCGGTTTTTATTTTAATTTTTAATTTGTTCTTTTTAGTTATAATTCACAGTAGAATGCATTTTGACATATTATACCTGTTGAAGTATAACTTTCTATTCTTGCACTTAAACATGGTGTTTCTCTGGTCCTGTATGCACATGTGAACACAAATAGGAAAGTTATGACTGATTCAATTGATTGTCATTACTCTTTCCATCCCCACTCCCTTTCCTTCACTCCCCTTTGTCTACTCCAATGAACTTCTATTCTTCTTTCCTCACCCCTCATTGTGGTTCAGCGTCCACATATCATAGAGAACATTTTGGCTTCTGGATTTGGGGGATTGGCTTATTTCACTTACCAAGATAGTCTCCAGGTTCATCCATTTATTGTCAAATGCCATAATTGTATTCTTCTTTATGGCTGTTAACTCATGTTTGACTAGTAGGTATTTAAGAACTCTAGGGACAATATTCTTGCTTTCTGGCACAACACTAGAGAAAATCTCTGGTACAAAAAAAATTGCAAGTCATTTCTTGTTACTTTTTACAAAACACTATTTTTTTGTTAAAATTATATAGGCGTAAATTGTATGTATGTATGATTTATAAATATGTATGTTTGTATGAGCAGAGTAACACATCACTGGTCTCAGACTCTTTGTATAAAGCAGTATTAGCCTCTAAAGGTCTTCCTCTTCCCAGAGACAAACTCCTGAGGAATTTCCCCACTTAATTCTCCCAAGGAATACTGCTATATTTCTATATTCATTTTCGATAGCTTTATCCATCACACTCTGACTAAGCTTAATAATGCCATGACATGAAGGATGTGGCCATAAGCAACCTGCATGATTTCCCTAGACTTTTCTTCTTCATATAATATTTCATTATGTTATTTTCAGTTATCTATTGGTTTTCCTTGAAACTATCAAAAATGCTTAAATTAAGCTTTATTTATTTTCTTTTATATGACTTCAATAAATATTTACTCCTCTCAATGAGGCATTTGCAGAGCAGGATCCCTTCCTTCTGGCTAAAATTTCTTATCTTATTTTTTTCTCATTTGCTGCCAGACAAATTTATACATTAACATGTCAAGTTTGTGGATATTTATGTTGTTTTCTGTGACTACAAAAGTATCTCTGTGCTTATTTTCCCAGGTTACATTAAATCTGAAAATAAGTAAATATTGACATTTAAAATATCTGAATTAAAATATATTCAGGATCAAAATTATGTTTAAAATGATGTATTTGAAATTATACAGAATAATATTATAGGTGTAGATCACAAGGAAATAAGTAATGGGGATATTTCATTATACCTTTTGATTATAATTTGATTATATTTTATATAATTTGATTATAAGTATTTGATTTTACATAAGGGGACTATTTGATTAAGATTATACTGGCTTTCAATTAGGATTGTTCAGGCCAAATTTTGGGAATCAAGATGCTTTTTTAGCAAATGAAGTGCTAAATAAGCTAGTTCATCTGGACAAGGGGAAATATTTTTCATGGCTACAAAGAAATTAGTTATCAAGCCATGGTAAGATATGGCAAAAACTTAAATGCACCTTAGTAAGTGAAAGATACTGATCTGAAAAGGAAATTATGATTCTAGCTAGATGACTGTCTAGAAAAGGAAAATAATGGAGAGAGTAAAAACAAAAATATCAAGGAAGCACAGAGGATTGTTAGGGCAATAAAACTCCCGTGCACAATATTGTCATGGTGGACATCGTCAGTGAACACATTTCCAAACTCACAGAATTCACAGCAGTCAAAGAGAACCCTAGTGTAAACTGTGGGTATGAGTGATAAAGTTGTGTCAACTTAGATTCATTGATTGTAACAAAGTTGCTGCTCTGGTGGGAGGTGTTGATCCTGAGGGAAGGGAAAGTATTCATATATGGAGGTAGAAGATATATATATATATATATATCTTCTAAGATATATCTATCTTAGAAGATATATATATTATATAAACACGACGTTCAGTAAAGTAAGCTTTTAAACATAAAAATAAAATGAAAGCAGCTTTAAGATGCCACAGCAATATATATATATATATATATATATATATATATATATATATATATATATAATCTTCCTGCTCAGTTTTGCTGTGGCATCTTTACTGAACGTCATGTTTATTTTTGTAACAAAAGAGATGCCATCCAATTTTAAAGTAATCACTTAGAAACAGAATTAGTTAAATAGAAAAAAAAATAAAATTCAGGTTAAAAACTTGAAGCAGGCTAGGGATATACTCAGTTGGTAGAGGGCTTGCTCACATGCACAAGACCCTGTGTTCAATCCCTAGCACCATACACATACACACATACAAAACAAACAAACAACAACAACAAAAACAAAAACAGAATTTGAAGCAGTGTCTTTTCCTTTCTATTAATTTTGGTTACAGTTACAATCAAATAATCCTTGAAAATATGTAGGCTGTTAAAGTAACTTTAATCTCTACACATATGGTAAATGTAAATATAAAATGTTCATCTCCTTGTCAGAAAGGAATTCAAATGACAGGAGATGATGCTTGGGGTTAGTTGTTGTATTTCCACATTGTGTCTCTGTGTTTACTCTAAATCCCTCATCCTTTTCTTGGCTGCATCCCAAGCTGGGTAATCCCATTCACATAAATGTTTAATGTAGCTTCAATTGAATGGTGCGTGTTTCTCTACTTCTCTCATGTGTAGTTGTGGAGAGTTGAGCACTTTTTTTCCCCCAGTGTATTGCAGTAATCCCTCTGTTTGGTTTCTCTTTTAGAGGATGCTTGAAAAATATTACCGAGCTTGTTGGAATTGTCAAGATGAGAGGTTATGAAACCATGAATGTCAATGTCAGAAGCCATTATCAAGCAACTTAAGAGGATTATGTTTATTGTTGATAGGTTTAGTTTTATTGAACCTTACAGAAATCACTGTTTAGATGAATAAACAGGCTTCTCCATCAGTTTGTCAATAAGCAAACACACTTCTGTTGTCCTCAGAATATATTAAGTTTTCTCTTTTGCTCACTTTTTAATGGATAGATTAATAATAACTTTACACCTATGTTGCCTTCATGTTTATGGATAAATGATAAGGATGTTGGAGTCAACAAGTCCATATTGAGATGATTTTGCTACTGACTGCAGCAACTTAAAGCATCTTATGTGGAAGAGGGAACCATTGTCAAAGGAAAAATTTTATCTTACCACCAGAGTTCATTGGTAGAGGGTTCAGGTGCAGTTGCTATAAGTAGGCCAACGTAGATTATCCTGGGCATTTATTTTCTTGGATTGAACTCTTCCATCAAAGGAACAAAATAAATCATTCCCACTGGGATTAAGAAGGATAAGTAGATTTTCCTGGACGTGAAAAACTAAATGCTCAGAAATATTAAGGTAGTTCATAAGTCAAGGTGAAATATTCAGCTTCTTGAGTATATACACACAGAAACACATTTCTTTATTATAAGTGGTCATTGTAGCCTGGACTGTCTACTATCCTTACAATATATTCAGGACCTACTTATTTATTCTGTGTGTGTGTGTGTGTGTGTGAGAGAGAGAGAGAGAGAGATAGAGAGAGAGAGAGAGAGAGAGAGAGAAAGATATTTTGGACTGTTGGGCAAACTTTAAAGGCAGTGGATCAGAAATGATTTGCTGTTCAGATTAACATTAATATAAAATTATTTTTATTGTTTTCTAAGTCTGTTGTCACTATTTTATAAAGAACTCTTAACAATCTCAGAAATGTCTAAAATCTGGATAAAAAGAAATGAGACACATGCTAGTTCACAAAAAAACTAATCATGTAAACAACCTATAAATCTATGAAAAATATTGAATTCTGATCATAAAAACAACATGAAATTTAGCGTATATCAAGTCAATTTTGGAATACATCCTTAAACTTATGGTCAGTTGATTTTCAACAGGAGTGCTATGCTGATTCAATGAGGAAAAAGCAGTCTTTTTAACTAATGGTTCTAGGACAACCAGATATCCCCATGCAAAAGAATGAATAGTCGTCCAACACTTGGTATCAAAATTAGTTCTCAACAGGAGATGAGCCTTTCACAATAAGTAAAACTGTCAACTTCATAACTAAGCATAGGAGCTTTGTAACTTTACATTAGGGAATGACTTCCAAGCTATAACACACATCACAAAAGCTAAAGCTAAAAAAAAAAAAAATCAAATGCAATTGAAACTAAAAAGCCCACATTTTTCGTTAGTTGATGCCATCAATAAAGTTGAATCTGCTCACTCAAGACCCATGGTAAAAAGAGCTAATCAGATACCATAGGCTTGAGAACATGAAATTACTGCTCAATATCATTAGTAATTAGGAAGAGATCATTTAAAATCATAGTGAGGAAGGACTTCCATTCTCCATATATTTGATTACATCAATTGTGGCCTTTCATTTTATTTTAGACATTGTAGGGTGTGTGAAGGACAACCTCAGTTACCTCATTGTCATTGGGAGTGTGTTCCCCAAAATGCACAATACCAAGTCTCTCTCTCTTTTTCACACATGTGAACACATGCACACACACACACACACACACACACACCTATGATAAAGTTTAATTTGTAAATTGGGTACAAAGAAAATCAGCAATCATAGCTAATAATAAAATAGAATAAGTATAAAAATTAAAAATTACATGAATATGATCTCCCTGTCTTTGGTCCTGTGCTTACCCTTCTTGAGATGATGCAGGAGGATTCACTGTTGCATGATGCGTCGGGGCGAGGTAAGGATACTGGGTTGTGGCAGGTGCTACCCTCTTCACAGGGGTCCTGGAATATGAGCTGAGACATGGCCACAGTTGATCTGATAACAGACACAGCTACTAAGTGACAGGTGGGTGAGTGGTGTGGACCATGGACACACCAGCAACTGGAGAATCCACATCCTGGGCAGCCAAGGCCAGATCCGTGTGGCACTTCATTGTGCTACTAGGTCTGGTGTGTAACCTCAGGGGAACAATTGGCTTATATCTGGAAGCTCTCATTTCCTATTTTGGGAATCTCCCATGACGTCACCACCCCAAAAGTGATGTTCCATTTTATATTTTGAACAGCGAGACTGTGGGTAACTAGAATTGCAGCAAGTAAAAACCAAAGAAAAGGGAAAATCTGTGTACATCAAAAGCATTCTAGAATGACTAAATGGCACCTATTTCAATGCAGTAGATGCATTACCATTTTAAAATAAAAGAATTTGTTAACAGAATTAAAGAAAAAACTGAACTACTACTCAACTACTCAATGATATAACAACATTTTATATAATTAAATACCTACATATGGTTTAAGTAAATTCTCAGTCAACCTGAAATAGATTGGAAATATGTCAAAGACTGTGTAGAAAGAAGTCTTGAATACTCTTTCCTTAAGACTAAGAGAAAAGAAAGATGAGGGCATTCTTTTTCACCCCTCCTATCTATTTATGCATTTGATGTCTAAATTAGTGTTAGAAAGCAAAAAAGGGAAATAAAACACAGAAGATTTTTAAAAATACTATACTTAAAATAATGTGATCAAAATAAAGAAAAAAGCCTTCAAAAAATTTTTGATAACAACATTTTTCATAACAGCTAAAAGGCAACCCAAATGTCTACCACGAATGAATGGATAAACAAAATGTTTATGGAATATTATGTTGCCATAAAAAGTATATAAAACTGCTAGAACATGAATGAATGGACCTCAAAAATATGCTAAATTAAAGAAACCAAGCAGATAAGGTTACGTGTTTTATCATTCCATTTACAGGAAGTAGCCAGAATATGCAAGTTTATTTTATATGCCCATAGAGACATAAAGTAGATTGGTATTTTCTGGGGGTAGGTTTGGGGGAAGTGGAGAGTAACTGCAGTGGGTTTAGGGGTTTTTATGGAATAGTGAAATATTCTACACTTAGGCAGTAGTGATGGTTGCATAGCTGTATGATTGTTATACACTATTGAATTGTATATTTTAAATGGTAGTTTTGTGGTATGCACATTATGTTTCACTGATCAGGTGCCAAAAATTGAACACGCTTTACCATTCCCCATCTTTAATTATGGAAAAAGTGTAATGTTAATAGCACCTCCTTCTGTTTAGACTACAGGACACTATGCCCTCTCAAATGCTTTTGCTTAGAATGCAAAATGACAAACTTCCCTGAAGAGGAATTGAGTAAAAGCTAAGAAAAATGCATTTATATTTGACCCAGAAATCTCCACACTGAAGAATCACATCAACATATTTGAAATAGCATATTTGCAGGTCACTAAATGGTGAATTATTTACAAGAGCAAATCTATAGAAACCTTCTAAATATCCCTGTATGGGTGGCTTGAACAAGCATAAATGATATGTAAATAAGTTAAAATAAGAACACATTTGAAAGGTGGTATAATGCAGGAATAAAAATAAAGGTCTTCAGAGTAATTTCTAGGATGTATTATATATTACGTAAGGACAAAAGCAGCATATAATTCAATATATTTATCACACAGCATTTTGCAAAAGAGAAAAGTATAATACATGCATAAACAAACACAGTTCAAATTCTAGCTTTATCATATAGTTCTATAATGACCTTCAGTAAGTTGCTGGTATTATTTTCCATAAATTAAAGTAGTTGAAGTATAAAATAAATTTAAAAGGATATGTGATTTTTAACTCTGTCCAATACTGCTATTTTGAAGAATTTCCTGGCTAATATAAATGCAACCTGGAACTAAAAAAAAAACAAAAAAAAAAAAGTAAAGACAGGATTTTCTCTTCAATATTCCCAGAAGACTACAGAGATTACAGAAAAAATCAATTTCCTTTAATGATCCCCCAAAATGCTCTTTGTGCACGTCAAACAAATGTTTATAAGTACTTGCTTTTATATTGTTGAATATTGTACTATGGTTTCTCTTTATTTTCTCCCCCCAAAACATTATTTAAGAAAGAGTAGAATGATGTCTGTCAATTTAAGTAAGTTTTCACATCAATAATATGTTTCAAAAGTATTCTATCTTTATAAGGTATTATAAAGCCTGTGAAATGCAGGGGGAAATCACTGTTCTGAAGGAATGCTTTGGTGATTAGAACTGTTACCCAAACTTCACTCCAGTTTAAAAGAAGCTTAAGATCTATCAAGAATAGGACAAGTCTACAACTTCAAAAGATGGTTCACAAGCCTGCATGCCAAGTAAGAGCAGAGCTGGAGGAATGACCTTGAAAGAATAAAGGAATACCTGATTCACCTGTCAATGTGGGTCAAGTCCACAGCTGAAATGGAAAACTGAAACCTGACACTCCTTTCAAAGTCCCCAAAGGGTTTCTTCCCTAATAATTTTCTGTCACACACCAAAATGTGTTGTGCTATCCCTTTGCTAGAAAAGAATGTGTCCAAATAAAATAATGTAAGATGTGAGTAATTATTTTGGCGATAAATAAACACCTAATCAATATTGCTAGTTTAAAATGATATTTATTTTTGTGGGATCAGGTATTTAAAAAAAATAAAACTATTACTTACTCATTCCTTAACTGTAGAATACTCTTTTCTAAGTGATTTAAAATCGTCATCTTGTTCAAATATTCCAAGTCAATTACACAGGAAAATATTGTTATTCTCACTCTACAAATGAAGAAATGAAGTTTCAGTAAAATTAAGCAATTTCCAAAGGTCAAAGGAGCAGTAAAGGTTACAGCACAGATTTGAACAGAGATCTTTATGACTTCAAAACCCAAATATTAAAGTAAGATTTATCACGTTGAACACATGTGTGGCTTACATGCAGGACATGAGCATGAGAAAGGGACAGACACCTATAAAGAATGCTGGGGAAAGAATGGTTTCCTCTCTAAGAAGAAAATTTTTTATTTTAATAATTGAGTATGGCCCACTTTCCTGAGTTATCTGGGAGGATGTATAAGAAGAAATTTGTTAATTCATTTTGTAAAATGAAGCATTGACTTGCAGATAACTAATTTAAAAAAACTTCACAAAAATATCTATATTCAAATTACAAATTCAGATGCTTATTCTATATACAGACTCAAAAACATTAGCAATACAAATTTTTATAAATGTCTAGTTTTTAACAATTAAGATTTAGACCCTAATGGTCAATGTGCCTAAGCTTTGATCTTATATAATTTCCTCATCTTGTGGTTTTTGTTCTTTTGATCTTATGTAATTTCCTCTTCTTGTGGTTCATTTTCAATGTGCTCTATGGTATTCTGTGTAACTATCGACCTTACTTCCAATGTCTTTTAATATAATTTGAAATATATGTGAATAGCAGTAATGTTTACACTTGAAAAACACTTATTTTCCATTTAAATGCAATTTGTGCTTTTGCAATGTATTCTTTGTAAAGCTTACCCTGCTTTGTTCTTATTAACTCTTGTAGTACATTTGTTTTTGCCCTGCCCTTCTCTATGATGCAATATTTGGTTCATCTAACATATTTCCCTATGATTGATATTTTCTAGCATCCTCTTAACCCAGAGAACCCGTTTTGTTTAAAAGAATATTCTTCTGTCTTTAAGATATGAAATGAACACAGTTCATGATATGATGATCCTCTGAGAAATCCTGCACGTACCTTACCCCATCTGTACCTCTAGAGCTCCCCCAGCTGATGCCTACCATTGTTGATTCTGCATCTAAATGTATTGTACACCTCCTGCTTGAAATGCACACTTAGGGACATGAAGCCTGGGTTGGCATCAGAGGGGGTGGGAAACTGGCCCAGGAGTGATTACACAGACACAACAAAGACAAAGGCGAAAGCAGATTTATTATTAGAAGCCTGACAGGCTGTCTCGCACAGAATAGGAACAACAACTTTCTTTCAAGAGTTACTTTTTCCAGGCAAAATATGGGTGTGGGTTAGGGGCAGGGTTAGCCCTTGAAATTGGCATAGCCGCCATCACCTGATTTCATGGAAATCAAATTTCTATTTCTCAAGGACAAAATGGGACACATTTCAATTTTAGAAAGTCAGAAAGGACACATATTTCTTAAGAGCAAAAACAGTAATCATAAAGTGGGGTGGGGAAAGGAAGGTGGTGAAGTTATGCCAACAGAGAGTACTTCAAGGTCATGTAAGGAAGGACATGGAAATAACTCTGACATTTATGAGGAATAAATTTGTTGGAAATCATCTAAAGGATGAATATTCAAAAAAATCCATAAAATATTGGGCTTTCAAAAAATATTAAGTAACAGCTGCAAAGGTGACAATTCTTTTTATTTGATAGACACTTTGAAATGATGCATGGCTTTGTCTGTGACTGAGAAGTTAGCTTTTATTAATTGATTAATTTTAATTAATGTAAGTTTAAATAGCCAAATATGGATGCTGGATAATATGATATTTCTTAGTACTGTGCAATACTAAGAAATTCAGTGCATTATTTCAACTCACCCTCAGTTTGCAGAAAGTTATGTATTTGTCCACCCTAGTCACTATAAATGGTTCTCAATTATACACACACCCACCCACACCTGAACACACACAGATTTACGGGAACTATTAAGTCTTTGCACCGATTGAGATTACCTTTGTATTTTTTTCAAGTGTATATAAAATAATGGATATTTTACTCAACTCTTACTTTACCAAACATATTTCATGAGTTATTAGTTACATTTTTAACTAATGCCAATGATATTCTTGTTTAAAAATACATTATAATATGTGCATGCAAAGATAATAAACATGTTTCATGCTTTCATTAATGGCATACAAAAAAAGTCCCCAAAATCTATTTGAATAAATAAAAATCAATATATACATTAATGCATTTGTTTATGAGCAATGCCATGGTTATATTCAACTGCTAGTGCGTATTTTATGTGTTTTGTCCTATAAATTCAGAATTATGTTTATGATAATAGTTAAAATGTATTATGCATGAATCATGAAGGGCATGCAGACTAATTTTTCACGAATCAGTGAATGAAAGAATGGAAGGTGCCAATGAATGTGGCAAACAGCTGGATCTTATACTGTATTTTCAAAGAAAATACAGTATAAGGGCAAAAGGTGAGGGGTATATATACCTTCATACTAAGGACATCCTTACCTGTAAATAAAACGTGGTCATAAGATTAAATGTGTACCCTCCAAAAGATATGTCTAAGACTTAATACCTAGTCCTTCAGAAAAACAAAAGAAACAAACAAACAAACAAAAACTTATTTCGAAATAGAACCCTAAGAAAGATAATCTAATTAAAATGAGGACTCTAAGAGAAGCCCTAATCCAATGGCATGTATTCTTATAAAAGGGAAATTTGGACACAGGGCCAGGCATGCAGTGGGAAGACTACGCAAAGTGCCAGGGAGAAGGTTATGAGAAGACATAAACTAAGCCATTCAAGAGGAAAACATGCTTTTTTGGAAGAACATCAATCAAGTTAATCAGGATATTTCAAAACAATTTTTCACTTTGGCTTGTATCTCCTTCTTGCTGCCATTAATTTGCAAGTTATTCCCAAGTGTCTTTATGGGCATGCTTGGTCTCTTGCCTACCCGTGACTTGACCACATGAATAATTGCATGTGTTTTAGTCCGCTTTTTTGGTGCTATGACTAAAAGACCCAATCAGAACAATTATAGAGAAGGAACAGTCTCTTTGGGGGCTCTGGTTTCAGAGATCCATAGACAGCTGGCCCTATTCCTCTGGGCTTGATGACAGACAGAACATCCTGGTGGAGAGTGTGGCAGAGGCAAGCAGCCTACATGATGATCAGGAAGTGGAGAGAGTCCTGGCTAGCCAGATGCAAAATATATGCCCAAATCCACACCCCCAGGGACCAACCCCTCCAGCCACACCCCACTTGCCTTCAGTTATCACTCAGTCCCATCAGGTGATTAATTCATGGATTAGGTTCTTGTAACCCAATCATTTCAACTCTGAAACTTTCTGCACTGTCTAGCATGTGAGCTTTTGGAGGACACCTGGCATCCAAATCATACCAACATATTTACCTTTGGAAATGCTAGTAGAAGTCAGTCCTGGAATGAATGCCTAACTCACAGAATGCTTGGGATATTTCAAGTAGAGTTAAATTAGGGTGTTCTGGCCTTTGAGTAGCTTTCAAAGAGATACAGGCAGACTGAAAAACAAACAAACAAACAAACAAACAAAAAACTTAACTTAAATTGTTATCTCATTAAGTCGAAGGAATCCAAATATGAATGGAAGGAATGAGAGTCATTATGAAGATTTGCCATAATGTACCATTTTTGGCCCAAATAACTCTTAAAGAACCCTTCTTTACTACATGTCCTGTTTAGTTACTGATCTATAGCTTTGGGCTTCTACATGATTAAACTGACCAAGGCATTTGCCAGATGCTTCTCTCCACTTTGAAACCTCTAGCTATTCTATGAGGGAATGCAAACTGGCCCATAGCTCATCACTCCACTGAAACTTTGCTAAAAGGACCAATTATTTTCAAGAGTGTTAAGTAATGTCTTCTTAAAATGTCAATAAGACGTGGTGGGATCTTGCCCTGCCTAAATTTCCCAGCTCCATCCAAGCCATCTTCTTCATACCTCAAATCAAATGTCTTGGACTCCTGCTGTTGTGTTTAATACATCAAATCTGTTCTATCTCAGGACCTCACACATTCGGGCTGCTCTTCCTGGAATGGATTTTACATGGCAGGCTCCTTTGTAAACTTTGTGGGCGGTTTTAATTTTAACTACCTCTGTGAATTCTTTCTAATCACTTATAAAAGTTGGCCATCTTTAAAAAATAAATCTATCACTGTTATTTAATTATTTTCTTCAGTGTGTTTATCACAACCAGAGTTTTCTTATTTGTTCTTATTTGTATTTCTTGTCCCCTGTTATGGTATAAACCCCAAATTTCAGAACATTTGTTTATTTATTTTTTGGGTAGGGCGGTACTAGGGATTGAACTCAGGGGCACTGGACCACTAAGCCAAATCCCCAACACTGTTTTATATTTTATTTAGAGACAAGGTCTCACTGAGTTCTTCAGCACCTTACTTTTGCTAAGGCTGGCTTTGAACTCGAGATCCTCCTGTCTCAGCCTCCCAAGCCTCTGGGATTATAGGTATGTACACCGTGCTGGACACAGCATTTATCTTTTTTTTTTCCAGCAAAAATATAATTCTAGTTATCACCCCACTAAGTACATGATGTAATAATATATATTGATTAAACAATTAGAGTTTTTTTTCTTCGAGTTGCTATTAAAAATGTCAGCTGTGTTAACTCCCAAATCTGTTGCTAAATTAAAAATTTTGAATTCAAAGGGGAGAGAATCCTGCAGAGTTTCCATCAGGTGTGGTGCCCTGGCCTCCATTCTTCATGGCTTAGGAGTGTTTCACCTACAGGGAATATGGGCCTTCCTCTATGTGTCAGGTTCTTTCAGGCACTTGGAAATGATCCTGGCTACAATTTGCCTACAAAGACTATGTACTGATTGAGACTAATTACAATTTGGAAACTTTCTACAATTATTAAACATAGAAAATGATTCAATGTTGCTATTAAAGTAAATGTCTCATTAAAGCTATTTTTTTCTAAATATTAAGTATTTATATAGAAATAGTGTCTCTGAAAGAATATCAGTTATATATTTCAATAAGTGCAAATGAACTTTCTTCATTTGCTACAATTTATTTCCCTATCCTGCTGATGATGGCACAGGTGGAATTCATGAGAGAGGTTACACATTTAATTTTACTAACAAAAAAAATAAAGTATGGAAAATAGATCTGAGACAAAATGGTCAGCACTCGGCCTACTAGAAACTGAACAAACTGGTTGCATTTGCAGACTCTCTGTAACTAATGGGGTTTCCAGTTTCTGTCTTTTCCTTCATCTTGCCCCTTTCCCAGCCACACATACATGAACTCACATCTGCATCTGTAATTGTACATGTGCCACAATTTTCAAAGGATTCAGACAGTTTCTTCATTTTCTCTCCAAATTCCTCTCTGCATTCACCAGCTGAAAGGAATTCTCTGGCCTTCTACACTGGTGAATGCTCCGTCTCACATCAGGCCCTGTGGTGTAAGTGGTACAAACAGAGATAGAGACATCGTCATGGAGATTGTTACAGGTTAGTTGGAAGGGTCTCCCCGAAGCCCATGTGTGAGAGGGTGCAAGAGGTTTACAGGTGAAATGATTGGGCTATGAGAGCTTTAACCTCATCAGTGCATCAATCTCCTGATAGCGATTAACTTTGAGGTAACTGTGGTCAGGTAGGGTGTGGCTGGAGGAAGTGGGTCATTGGATTATGCCTTTGGAGTATATATTTTGTCCCTA
The DNA here is from genome assembly GCF_045843805.1 of Urocitellus parryii. Classification (NCBI taxonomy): domain Eukaryota; kingdom Metazoa; phylum Chordata; class Mammalia; order Rodentia; family Sciuridae; genus Urocitellus; species Urocitellus parryii. The sequence continues at coordinate 12,362,651 of NC_135540.1, read as the reverse complement.
GTGAATGGAGTGTCTCTCTCTCCCCCCCACCACCACCCCGGGTTATGTCCTGGGCAGCTTTCTTCTACCACATTGTTCCACCATGACGTTTAGTCTTACTCAGGCTGAAAAGAATGGAACTAGCTGTCTATGAGCTGAGACTCCTGAAACCAGGAGCACCACAGAAAAACTTTTCCTCCAGTAATTGTTCTTGCCAGGTCTTTTAGTCATAGCAGTGAAAAGGCTGTCTAAAACAGAGACAGGAAAAGAGAGAGAGAGAGTAGACATGGATGTGAGATAGAGACTGAGATGTAAGCATTGGCATTCCAGAGGAATGCATGTAATTATGGCCATGAAGACATTCAGAAAACCTTGATCCAGACTACCGGCTGAGAAGGGATTCACTTAAAATTTCTGTTTTTGAAATAAAGCTTAATGTTCACCATTTTTGTGTATGCCTTCTAATTCTCCCTCAAGCAGACTATATTTCTAATTCAATATAGATATCAGATAAAATCATTCAAAATATATAAATACATAAAATAATTTACCTTTTGCAAATACACACATTGTGCAACTTAAAATGCATTTTGAAATTTAAAATGTTGCATTTCATCTTCTATTATTTTATATTTTTCTTTTAAAATAAAAAATGTTTTAATACAAAAAATGAATAAATTATTCATCAAACATATTCGTTTTATTATTGTAAGATAAAAATTATGAATAAATTATTTGTCTGTAACAGTGAATAAATATATCTGACAATAATTTGTCTATTTACATAAATCCATTTTTACTGTATATGATGTATAGATCCTAAGGATATGCTATGCACACATTTTGGTTTTATAATTGTACTCTTGTCAAACATCTTTTTGCAAGTGTTTCCTTATAGTCTATATATGAATAACTGCCAAACATCCTTTCCCACTTTATACTTTTATTCTTCCCATTTCCTACATCTAGATTAACTCTCTTTAACACTTGGTGTAATAGCCACTCATGGAATTTCCTGGTGAGAAGTTCCCTCTTCCTTCCTTGAATTCTCTACTATGCTTTTACATTATTCATGTGGTTCATGTGCAGGGCTTTGCAATATATTTAAGCACCATTGCTATCATTCCACTTATAGAGTCTGAATGGAATAAACAATTTTACATTTTCAATAGTGCCAGGCAAAGCATGCTGAAAATATGTTATTTATGTACTTATTAAGATACATAGTCAAAAGCCATGATTTTTACCACATATAAATAAGGATGTTATTTCATATAATGTTTTAAATACATATTAAACAGCAAATCATTTCTAACATTCAATCAACAAAAACAAAATGAAACTTATTTTAACAATTAAATTTTCAGGCTTGCCAAATTAGTAAAAAGAACTTCAGGTGGAAGGCATTTTTGAGATAATTGAGTTTTCAATATATTATTTAATGTTAACTAAAGACATTTAGTGTTGAGCTATCATTTTGAGAATATACTTAGTAAACCAGATTCTAACTTACATTTGCAATTCAAAACTATTGACAAATATGTTGGGCTGATTTGCCTCAAAGAATATTCAAATACACTTCACACTTCATCTCCTTAAATGGCAGCAGACATAAAGCAAAGCCACATGCCTTCAGATGGCTGGAAATAGTACTTCCTTAAAGAGAATTAAATAGAAGAAACACAAAAAATATTAAATTAACACCTGTGTTGAAAATATTATTTAAGAAAAACTTAGTGGAGGGATAAATGTGAGAGGTCAAATTCATAAACAAAAAGCACTTCCAGATCTCGAAGCTAGATTCTTTTAAGATCTCTAAAGCAGGGATTTAACCTTGCCACCACTACAGTTTAAGTTATATAATTACATTCCTCACAGTTGACATTTTCACCTTGGTATGTATAATAAGGCCATGCAGATGCAGGCGAAAACCCGTAATTTCAGCTTTCAGCTCCTTCTCAGGTTCATGATAATAAGATAGGGCAGTGAAGCATGCATGAACCTCCATTTAATTGTCAGCAGTCTTTTATTTAAACAACAAAATAGTTAGCGGTAGGCTTATAAATGTGGAAAGCATGCAAAACAATCACAGCCACATGTATTAACTTTAAAATCATCTCATGCAGAAAAAGCCAAGCATTTGAAATGTGTGGCTTGGAAAAAAAATAACTAGATTTTGCTTTATAGAGAGTAAAAACAGTTTGCTAAGACATTGGTAAATGAATATATGTTCAAATGTTGAATATATAATTTAGAGTAACGTGAAGAATCATTTGAACTAAATAAACTTGTAGTAATTACTACTTTATGCAGGCTTTCTTGTAAATTGATAAATTTCATTCACAAATGTAAAATTAATGGGAAAACAAGTCTTGAAAAATCACCTCTTCTTAATATTTGGAATATAATTATGAATCTAAATTTTTGTTCTATTTTTGAATGTATAATACATTTGTATCTTTCAAAATTCAAAAACAATATAAAAGGTAATAATTTAATAATGCCACAACCCTTTACATTCCCTCCTGAATTTCCAAACCTTTAGATAGCCTTTTTAAAAAGCATTACTTCCTTATCTATTCTTCCAGAAACTAAAAGAACAAGTTTATTTATTTATTTTAAATCTTATTTAAATGGCTTTATATGTTTGGAAAACTCTTTATGAAGTGGTATGAAAAATCACCCATCAACATATATTACAGTGATAGTATTTGAGTATATGCTAAACCATTAGAATTAGGGACTAAACTGGTATTAACAGATCATGTAACAGTTTAGGTTTTATTCAGTTTCTTTTTCTAACTCTAAATTTTTCTTGATCTCTAAATAATGGAAAGCCCAGGAACCACTTCTCTTTATCCTATTCCCAATGTGATGGCATCTAAGCGCTGATGACTCATATACTTATATTGTCCCACAGGTTCTTCCCTGTGAAAACACCAGACTAGAACACCAGACAGCATGCTTGACACGCCCACATTTCAAACTTAGCATGCACATGCTAAGTCCACGTTCTGCCCGAGAGAGGACAGGCCTCCCACCACTCCTATTGCAGTTTGTGTCTTGCTACCTAGTTTCCCAAACTTGGTGTGACCCTCAGAGCTTCCATTTCTCTCCCTCTCCTTACTCCATCTGTCTTGCTCACTCTGGCCTCTGAGGTCTCTCTGACCTCATCTCCATCTTGGTTCCCCAGACTTCAGACCTGCCTTCTGCTCCAGCCACATTGGCCTCTCTCCTGCTTTTATCCTCCAGGTAGGAGCTCATCTGAGAACCTAGACAGTGGAGTCCCCTCTGCCTGGAATACTCCCTCTCTAGAAACTTACATCTTCAGCTACTTCACTTCACGGGGGGGGGGGGGTGGGGGGGTGGGGGGGGTGTCATTTAAATCCTGTAGGCTCCTCTCACACATAAATGCAAAGGTTGGTCATTGATTACTCCCATGGTCCGTGCTACTTGATCATCACTCTTTCTGCTACTGATAGTCTGCCTGTTAGGATACTGCTTCTCCTCTTGACTGACTTCATACTTCCAACATAATAACTGGAGTGATCCTCTTAAAATGCAAATTATGTTATATCCAAATTAAAAGTCCTTTCTATGAGTTACAAGTCCTTATTTAATCTGGATTCTATTACTTCTCTGAGAAACCCGACTGTACCCCACCCCCATCATTTCATCAGAAATCTACATCTTTTTGTTTCTCTAGATCCATTAACCTTCAAGTCAGAGAAATTCTGCCTACTGTTCACTTTTGTCTGAAATTTATTTTCTCTGTTACTTTCAGGTTTATATTTTTAAATTTTGCATATTTATTGTACATGTATTAAATGATTTAAATAAAAATAATATAAAATAAATTTATGATATAGAAATTTAAGATATGGTAAAATGTAAACAAACTGAGAAAGGAAATATACATGTATATTTATAAATTTATATATTATATGTTTTTATATATACTTTATTATTATTATTGGTTTTTGACATAGAATGTTCTTCTTTATGGCATAATTTTTGGCATTTTCATCTGCTCAATAACAGAACTAATGTCAGAACAGTGTCTTTTAGTTGACACATGATCAATAAATATCTATTGAATCTAGGGTTTTATAGAAATGTATGTGTTTACATATATATAAAATGAAATATTTATAATGAGTTAATTTGTAAAATTAAAAAAAATGCTTTTTAATAACTTACATAAAATTGTTTATTTGTGTTTCACTAAATCATTAATAAGAAGTACAAACTTCTGTTCTGAAAAGTCTGTTTCCATCAGAAATAAAGGGTAGATTTCTTTTAATATGTAAACCCATCAAAGGTTTATGTTATATGAGTGGCTGATCCAAAGGGTTTTAGAAGAGAGACTTTGTTATTCCACATATTTAATTAGCATTATACAAAACATGAAAATCATCAAAAAAAGTTTAACTGAAAATATCATTTCCAAAATTTTGCAAAAATGCAGAACTCAGATAGTTGTTTCTTTTCTTTAGTAATTTATGAAAAATAGCCTCAAACAATGACCTTTTGTTGTTTATTTTTTATGTCTTTGCAGAAATGGTTTATGAAACACTGACAAAGAAAGAATTTTGAAAAGGTCAGTTACGTATAGCAACACTGTTGCTGCATAATTAACAAAGTTTTCTCTATATATCTTGATGGCACATCTTGGCTATTAGTTGGTAATAACAACATGCCAAGATGAGGGAACAATAAAAAAGTTGTGTTCTAATTTGAGCCACTGTTGATCATTTCTGTCTCTCAATGCGGTAACTGAGTTTATTAGAATCTGACAATGATTTGATGCTATTTAAATCTTAGCAGCCACAAAACAGCAAGGATAATAGTATTAATTGAATAACAAGAGAGGAGACAAAATTTTGCACATTTCTGGAAATACGTTGCACAATCTCCTTATTTGGCTATATTCCTTTTTAAGCCAAGCAATATCAATTTAAAAAAACCATAATAGGGAATATATAATCTGGATTCTATTACATGGTCACACCTACAGCAAAGTCACAATCTGGAGGCTTTTAGAGTAAATTCGTTGAGGAACATGTTTTGTAAAGCAGATAATATTTAATAAAAGAGCCTTTAACATCTAGGATATATAACATGAAAATCAAAAATTGTGTCTACTGTTGAGAAGGAAAGGATTTGAAAAGGTGATGATGTTTTGGATCTCCATCTGGACTTGGGGCTTTGCTGCTCAGGTAACAGAAGTACTAACCACTCTCCACATGCCTTGCTGACACTAGAGATCACATTCATGTACATTCATTGTCTCATTTGCTTAATGATAATCACTGTGACACAGTAAAATTAAATATATTTTTTCAAAGATGAACAGATAAAAATATGAGCCAAGGATAAAGACCCAAACTAATTGAAACTGTAGCTTTTTTTTCCAATTATTTTTATTTACTAAATTCAAAGTGGATCAAGGACCTAGGAATTAGAACAGAGACCCTGCACCTACTAGAAAAAATAGTAGGCCCAAATCTTCATCATGTCAGATTAGGCTCTGATTTCCTTAACAAGACTGCTAAAGCACAAGCAGAGAACCAAGAACCAATAAATGGTATGGATTCAAATTGAAATTCTTCTCAGCAAAAGAAACAATCACTGAGGTAAATAGAAAACCTACAGAATGGTAGCAATTTTTTACCACACACATATCAGTAAAGCACTAATCTCTAGGATATCTAAAGAACTCAAAAATCTTAATACCAAACAAACAAACAAACAAAACCAAATAACCCAATCAATAAATGAGCTAAGAAACTGAAAAGACACTTCTCAGAAGAAAATATACAATCCATCAACAAATATATGAAAAAATGTTCAACATTTCTAGTAACTAGAGAAATGATAATCAGACTAAGATTTCATCTCACTCTGATGGCACTTACCAAGAATACAAAGAACAATAGTGATGACGAGGATGTGGGGTAAAAGGCACAATCATACATTGCTAGTGGGACTGCAAATTTGTGCAGCCAATATGGAAAGCAATACAGAAATTCCTTAGAAAACTTGGAATGGAACCACCATTTGACCTAGCTCTCCCATTCCTTGGTTTATACACAAAGGGCTTAAAGACAGAATGCTACAATGATACAACCACATCAAGGTTTATAGCAGCTCAATTCACAAGAGCTAAAGTGTGGAACCAACCTAAATGCCCTTAAATAGATGAATGGATAAAGAAACTGTGGTATATATACACAACGAAATATTACTCAGCATCAAAAGAGAATAAAATCATGGCATTTGCAGGTAAATGGATGCAGTTGGAGAATATGATGCTAAGTGAAGTAAGCCAACCCCCAAAAACCAAAGGCCAAATGTTTTCTCTGATAAGTGAGTGCTGATTCATATTGGAGGTGGAGCATAGGAGGAATATAAGAATTTTGGATAGGGCAAAGGGGAGAGAGAAGAAGGGAGGAGGCATGGGGGTAGGAAAAATGTAGAATGAGGTGGACATCATTACCCTAAGTAAATGTATCAAGACACGAATGATGTGACTCCACTTTATGTACAACCAGAGAAATAATACTCCATTTGTACTATGAACCAAAATGCATTCTTCTGTCATGTATAACTAACTATAACAAATAAATAAATAATAAAAATAAGGAATACATATTTTTAATTTCTAAGTGATGAGAGTGAAGAATAAAAATGTGGATTGTTTGCATGAAAAGAAAGTTGTTTGCATGAAATAATGCAAACTGTTTAAACGTAGAAATCATAGTCACTGTGAGAAATATGACTAATGTTGATAAAATAAATATGACTAAAACTGATTTCACTAAAATAGATAGCAATTTCAATCAAATTTTAATAATTGTGTTTACTTGAAGTACATCCTTGTGGTCAATTGTGATATATGCTCAAAGTAGGTGCACTGCCTATTCAACTTCTCCTCAGTGCCTGCAGCATTAATCCCTTGCCATTGTCCTTCAGGTGAGAGTATATGCTCCAGTCTAAGGCAAGTTTTTTATTAACCCAAATATTATATAATTTAATATCATTAAGTACACTAATAAAAAGTTATTAATACAAAATTATAAATAAGTATAAAATCATTATGAAAAAATGAATTCCAACAAGTTTAAATTTTAAAAGCTTAATCATTCTGTAAGGTTCATGAAATCCAGAGCAAAACTTATTATTCATATTTATTAGTTTTCCAATATATATTTATAATATTTTCTTCTATTTTTATTCACTGTGAAATATGATTCTCTTCACTATTTCAAATGCTGTATACTTTAAAAATTATAAGATATATATTCATAAGCATGATATAATCGTGGGCTTGTTTTTTATATTTATGACTTCTTAAGACTTTTCTCTCAAAGAAAAAAGAATGAATAAAAACAAAGAAACAACTGAATTTATAATTAAATTATCTGATACCAACAATATTCCCTTCTTTCTTTCTCAAGTAATTTTCCAGATTGCTATGTGAGGAATAGGAACATAGTGATCTCTCTGAGTTGGAAATGAGGGGGCAGTTCAACTTAGAATTTAGATCCATAAAAAATATTATTCATAAAATTAAGGAAACTGAATAATATTTCATACAAAACAGAATTAATCACTACATACCTTGCACTAAAAACTTTTATTAAGAAAAAGTTGTGAGTTTGAGAAAAATGGTACTAAGTTGAAGCTAAAAATTTTGTACTAATGTGCAATGAATCAAAATGCATTCTGCTACCATGTATAACTAATTAGAACAAACAAACAAAAAGGTGAATAAAAAATATTTTGTACTGAGCTAAAGAGTAACAGAATTATTAAATATATGAGCAAAAATTATATTTTATCTCTTTCAATAGTTCTTTAATGTAATTGATTACTTGAAATAAGAATAAGGCCAATGTGTTACAATATATAAAGCATTCAGAAGTAAAGTACAAAGGATAAGAGGGAAGAAATGGAGAATACTTGTTTAAGGTGCACATGGTATATATGAAATGGTGCAATATTATTTGGAGATATGTTATAATAAGTTAAAAATAAATTCTTTAAACTTAGAGCCACTAGTAAAAAATAAAAATAAGACGTAGCTTATAGATAGCATTAAGTAAAAATTATTTTAAAATTGAAAAACTTAAAGGAGATAGGCAATAGAAAGAAACAAAAAAGTGGGACACATAGAAAGTAGATAGCAAAATGACAGAGGTAAATTCAACCATATAAACAATTACACTAAATATGAAAGGATCAAACACACCTAAATGGCAAGGATTGACAGGATGGGTATAACAAGAGAAGGAGAAGGAAGTAGAAGAGGAGAAACAAGTTAAAAACTGTCAATTGGGGGCTGGGGATGTGGCTCAAGTGGTAGCATGCTCGCCTGGCATGTGCAGGGCACACCATATAAAAATAAAATAAAGATGTTGTGTCCATTGAAAACTAAAAAATTTAAAAAAAAACTGTCAATTGGAAATCTACTTTTCCTATAAGGACATAGGTATATATTTTAAAAGATGAATAAAATATATACTAGCAAGTACTAGTAAAAATAAAAAGACTACAGTGGTTGTATAAATATCATAAAGATTAAACAGTAGAAAAAAGAAATACAATCAATACTGTTATTTGCACTATATTTAGTTTCCATAAAATTACTATGAATACAGAGTAAGTGGATACTATATTGTTGCTCCTAAGGGTCATTTATATACTATGTGCATGAGCGCACACACACACAAACACATAAACACCTTATATAGATTGTAAACTAAAATGATAATGAACTTATACTGGTAGATTTTATTTTCTTTATCTACAAAAAAGAATTGCAAGTTGCTAACTGTTAAATGATTTGCATGGGGCTACCTGAATAATATCTGTGTGTTGGAAAATGTACTTTCTCAAATGGTCTCAGATTCAGAGCACTACATATCCTGTATGCTTCCATTTCCATCCTCTGTTCATCTCTATGAGAACTGAAGAAAGATGGCAGAGTACCACCTTGTTTGATTTCAGTTGGAATCCAAGGTGTCTGTGCAGTTCAATTTTTTTTTAATGGTTCTCCACATGTCTATCAATGACAAAGAAAGTACTCAAGAATTGATTTTGGGAAGCAAAAAAATTTCAGTGAACAGGAAAATTCACAAATATGTAATATACAAATAATAAGGATCCATTCTGTAAAAGATGCAAAGAAGCAAATAATAATAATAATAACAACAACAATAGAAATAATAACTGTAATAATAAGGATAATGCTAAAACTCATTAAGAAAATAATTTCAGATCCACCCGCACCAGTCTGCATGGGATCAAGTCTTATAGAAGGTCCATGTCCATCCCTCCATCAACAGACACCCACTGGAGCCCAGCCTCTGGCACAAGACTGCCCCTTCTGACCAGCAGACTACTGCAGGAGGCCAGGCCTAACCCAGATCTGCCCACATGGGCCTGCACAGGACCCAGGCTCACAGAAGGCCCCTGGTCCATCCCTCCACCAGCAGACTCCTGTCCAAGCCTAGCCTCCGGCACAGGAGTACCCATTCTGAGAATGCAGAAGGTCAGGCCAGGCCCAGATCTGTCCACACCAACCTGTAGGGAGTCTAAGCCTAACCGCCTTCTAATTTGGGACACTGCAGTCATCTCCATAGCCTTCCCCATGAAGTTGCCCCTAACTTTTTGACAACAGGCAGAGGCTAGAAGCAGTTACATCTCCGAGCAGACATCCTAAAGAGAGTGTGAGGGCCTTTCACCCCATCTCTGTAAGACATTGCGTCTATCTTGGGGCATCTCAATTATTATCTCGAGTTACCTCGACTATTGCCACCACCACCTTTAGTAACAGTAGGATATATTGAGGGGCACCAGCAGGGTCTGGAAGCCCAACATCAAGAAGAGGTACAGACAATCTGCATGGGTAATACAAGAATTTAGAGTGGAAACTGTAATACCCCAGATCCACACTGCAAGAAAGGAAGACACATAGACGGCATGAAAAAAGAAGGGAGGAAAGTGCCCAAACAAACCAGGACACTATAATAACAGAACCCTGGACATTAAAGTTAATGAAATGTCAGAGAAGGAGTTCAGAAGGTTCATAATTAAAATGATCTGTGAATTAAAGAATGACCTAAATGAGCAAGTACAGGCAAAAATTGATCACTTCCAACAAAGAAATAAGAAAGCAAATACAAGTAGCAAAAGATTACTTCAAGAGAAAGATAGTGACCCTGAGGGGGAAAAACAGTCAGAAATCCTTAAAATGAAGGCTACAATAAACCAAATTATTTCAGAAAATAGAAAAAGAGCGAGTACTTCCAAACTCATTCTATGAGGTCAATATCAACCTGATTCGAAAACCAGGCAAAGACACATCAAAGAAAGAAAACATCAGACCAATATCTCTAAAGAATATAGATGCAAAAAAATTCTCAATAAAATTTTGACAAATTGAATGCAAAATAGTATCAAAAATATTGTGTACCACAATCAAGTAGGATTCATCCCAGGGATGCAAATTTGGTTAAACATATGAAAATCAATAAATGTAATTCATCATACCAATAGATTTAAAGATAAAAACCATATTATTATTTCAATAGATGCATAAAAATCATTTGACAAAACACAGCACCCCTGTATGTTCAAAACACTAGAAAAACTAAGGATAATAGGAACGTATCTCAACATGATAAAGGCTCTATGCTAAGCCTCAGGCCAACATCATTCTAAATGGAAGAAAAACTGAAGGCACTCCCTCTAAAAACTGGAACAAGACAGGGATGCCCTCTTTCACAATTTCTATTTAATATAGTTCTTGAAACACTGGCCAGAGCAATTAGACAGGTAAAAAAAATAAAGGGATACACATAGGAAAAGAGGAACTCAAATTGGTACTATTTGCAATGATATGATTCTATACGTAGAAGACCCAAAAGTTCCACCAGAAAATTTCTAGAACTAGCAAATGGATTCAGCAAACAGGATATAAAATCAACACTCATAAACCACAGGCATTTCTGTATATCAGTGACAAATCGTCAGAAAGGAAAATGAGGAAAACTGCCCCATTTACAATAGTCTCAACAAAATAAAATACTTAGGAATCAACTTAATGAAAGAGGTAAAAAAATCTATACAATGAAAATTACATAACCCTAAAAAAAATCAAATAAGACCTTAGAAAATGGAATCATCAACCTTGCTCTCACATAGGCAGAATTAATATTATCAAAATGACCATACGACCAAAAGCACTATACAGATTTAATGCAATTCCAATCAAAATCCCAATGACATTCCTTATACAAAGAGAAAAAGCAATCATGAAATCATATGGAAAAATACGAGACCCAGAATAGCAAAATCAATATTTAGAAGGAAGAGTGAAGCAGGTGGCATCACTATACCAGACCTTAAACTATACTACAGAGCAATTGTAACAAAGAAAGCATGGTATTGGCACCAACACAGACTGGCAGACCAATAGTACAGAATAGAGGACACACAGACTAACCCACAAAATTACAATTATCTTATATTAGACAAAGGTGCCAAAAACAGGCATTGGGAAAATAAAGATAGCTATGTCAACAAATGGTGCTAAGAAAAATGAAAATCCATATACTACCAAATGAAATTCATCCCTATCTCTCACCATGCACAAAACTCAACTCAAAATGGATCAAGGACCTAGAAATAAAAACAGAAACTCTGCATCTAATAGAAGAAAAAGTAGTCGCTAAATATCCTTCATGTGTGATTAGACCCCAACTTCCTTAGTAAGACTTCTGTGGTACAAGAATTAAAATCAAGAATCAGTATGTAATAAATGGGATGGATTCAAACTAAAAAGTTTGTTTTTCAGCAAAAGAAACTATCTGTGAGGTGAATTGAGAGCCTACATTTGAGAGCAAATCATTACCCCTCACACATAAGATACAGCATTAATCTCTAGGGTATATCAAGAACTCAAAAAGCTAAGCACTTAAAAAAAAAATGAGCCACCAACCTGAACAGACGCTTCTCAGAAGATGATATACAATAAATCAACAAATATATTTTTAAAAGTTCATCATTGCTAGCAATTAGAGAAATAAAAATCAAAACAACTCTAAGATTTCATCTCACTCCAGTCAGAATGGTTGCTATTATGAAGACAAACAACAAAAGTTGGTGAGAATGTGGGGGAAAAGGTATACTCATACACTGCTGGTGGGACTGCAAATTGGTGGAGCCAATTTGGAAAGCAGTATGGAGGTTTCTTGGAAATCTGGAAATGGAACCACCATTTGACCCAGCTATCCCTCTCCTCTGTCTATACCCAAAAGACTTAAAAACAGCAAACTACAGGGACACAGCCACATCAATGTTTATAGCAGCACAATTCACAATAGCTAAACTGTGGAGCCAACCTAGATGCCCTTTAGTGGATATATGGATAAAAAAATGTGGCATATATACACAATGAAATATTACTCAGCAATCAAAGATAACAAATTCATGGCATTTGCAGGTAAATGGTTGGAGTTAGAGAAAATAATGCTAAGTTAAGTAAGCCAATCCCCAAAACCTAATGCTGAATGTTCTCTCTGATATAAGGAGGCTAATTCATAGTGAGGTAGGGAGGTGAAGTATGGGAAGAATAGAAAAACTGTAGATAGGGCAGAAGGGTGAGAGGAGAAGGGAGGGGGCCTGGGGTTAGAAATGATGGTAGAATATGATGGACATCATTATCCAAAGTACATGTATGGGGACAGGAATTGCTTGAATATACTTTGTATACAACCAGAGAGATGAAAAATGTGCTCTATATGTATTATATGAATTGTAATGTATCCCACTATCATATGTAAATAAAAAAATAATTAAAAAAGAAAATACTTCAATACTTAATGTGTTTACACATAATGAAAAGGATTCAAATAACTTGAAACAAAGAAACAGAAATAAAAGGAGAAACAGACAACTCCAATGTTATGATCCTTAGTTCTAACTTGCTGTTGGTAACTTGAGAAAGAATTAAATGGAATTGATTAAAAAGATAGAGATGTTGAATAAATCTATTACTTAATTTGAATTAATCTCCATTTAGGGAACATCCCACCCAACATCAAAGTTTATGTATTTTTTAGTTCACCTACTTTTCAATGTTAATCAGTTGTCTTCAGTTTTGCTGGAAATGAAGAGGTGAAAGCCCAATGTAAAGTGAAATTTGCTGTTTTATAGACTCAGAAAAATCTTTCTTAAAGTTATTACTATAGATATTGATATTAATGAACATTAAACACAGAAATGAATGCACAGAATTGAAGGGTCATCTGTAACTCTTTTTGGAACAAATAACTTAGAAAAAGTTATTTTCTAAACTGAAGTATTCATTTACAGAAGCAAACTAACTTTCTTGAAAATAATAAAAAAAGGATCAATAAATCTAGGTTTATATCTGGGAAACTAACCCCAAAATTCATTTTTTACTATAATAATGTAGTTTACCTACTTATCTCAGCAGGGTATTAGTTGAAACGTTTTAAAATAAGAAGTTGGAAAATAGAAGAGGGGAAAGGTATAACTAGGGAGAAAAGTGAGAGGCAGTTAGTTTTTTATGTACATTGTATGCACAATATTGAAAACTAGTTTTGAGCTCTTCTAATTTTATTTTCTTGAACTTCTGCCAATTGAGTACACTTATTGCTAATCTCACAGTACCAAATTTATGCTACTTACATGATGTGAATGTTTTTTATAAAAAAGTTTTAGAAGATTGTGAATTATCCCCAATATTTCTTCTACCATTTTTTCATAATAAGAATCTAAAACAAACAAACAAAAAACAAAACTCAGCTAAAGACTACATTTATCATCTTTTAGTCCAACTTTGTTCTAGGTAAAGTATATGACCATATTCTGCCAATAGGGTGAGAAATAAACCTCATGCAATTCTCTTTGTGTTTAAAAAGCATAAACTTTACACTCTCAATATTTCATCTTTCCCTCTGAGAAATTATTGACTGTATGAATGTGGACAACACTGAGAGAATGATCTCCAAGATAGGTATTCTGGGTATATCATAAACAGCCTCTTATGCCAGACATCCATTAGCCTGGTCCATGCTATGCAATAGAGGAAAATAAAATTTCCATCTTTCATAACTGATTTCAGTTATAATTTTATGTTTTCATAACAAAAGAAACTAAAATCTTAAATAACAAATCATAAATTATATTTTTGATAGATTTTATTTGAACCAAAAATATTCATATTACTAAGCAGTTCAATATAGGCTGTAAAGTGAGACCCCTGGTATTATACTTACCTGGTTATTGGCTGGGAACAATTGACTTGCTTTAGAGAATCTAATGAAACAAGGTCAGGGTTGGGCAATTTGCACTGCCTTAAAAATAGCATGGTGATATATTATAACAATGCTTTCCAGGTTTCCAGCCTCATTTCATCATACGTTTTGATATTTTGTCCATTGGAACAAAATCAGCTTTAAAAATAAGCTGCTACTAGTGCAATGTGGCAATTTGTTTAAAATGATCAATTTTGATATGTTCCCTTTTGAAAATCCCTTTAAAAGTCCACTGCTGTACTAATAATATCTTCATATTAAGGGAAAATAAAAATATTCACAAATCTGAAAGACAAACAAGGAAGACAAAATACTTCAATTAGCTCTGAAACTCAAATATTATTATAATGATTCAGTAACACTTTCTCTAGTTACTGCACAAATGATTGTTACATGGAAAGCAGTTATTCCTGAGGCATGCTTGGTATTTAATTCCTCATGTCACTCATTTGGACTGTCTTGAGCCTTCTTATCAAAATTAACAGGGAAATACTGGAATATTCATGACAGTATTTTATAAATAAGCATCGATTTTTTAATCAAAAATATATTTACAAGCACAGAGTTTCATGAGAAGATTTTTCACCAGATTTTATTTAGCAAACTGGTCTGGGATGTTATTGGTATTTAAATTACTTGCATTAGCCTATTGTATTTAGAATTACCTTTGAATCCTTGCATTTTACAGTTACATAAAGAATTTGAATTTTTGAATAAAAAAATATCAGCTGCAAAATTTAAAGATGAAGTTTAAAGTTCCTTTTACCTTCCCTTCCCCACTACAACATGATCTCACTTTTTGTAATATTTTAAAATTTTAACAACCTTTAAGAGTTAATCTATAAAAATACTTTGTTTTTTATTTCATTTATTGTCTTTAGTTTCCTACAAATAAGATGCACTTTCTTAAGAATGGGTTTTAGGAATACTATGCTTAAATTATTTATAATTCATGAATGCTCACATGAATAAACTTTTCATATGTCTTCATGATAAACACATACGTTTATCAATTCTATTTGGATGCTGCAGAAATTGCTTAAGCTCTGGCCACTCCCAGATATATGTAAATCCCTTAATGAAACTTGAAAAACATAAATAAATAAATAAATAAATTCCTTAATCCACAAAGTACTTGTGTTATTTTTCCCTCAGGCTAGAAGGAAAGAAGCATTAAGACTCCACTTAAGGATGGATTGAAAACAGTATGAAGACACAAATTGGTGTCAATATACTTTATACGAAAAATTGGGCTGTATATATGTAATAAGAATGGTAATGCTTTCTGCTGTCATTTATTTAAAGGAAATAAAAAGAAAAAATAAAAGATCTAAGGTGTTGACAGAAAAAATAAAATGAAAAAATATTAAATGTTAGCTCTTACTTTCTCCTCAAATTAAGCCTAAGCTAAATCTTCTTATAAGTAATGATTCAGAAACCCTGAAAAGTACTGAAAAGGATTTAATAAATAGTTCTTGATGATTCAAAAAAAAAAAAGAAAAAATTGAAAACAGATTTTTAAGAATGGAAATGTGCAGAAGAGTCCAGGTATTCTGGTCAGAGACCTTTCAATGTCTCAAGCTCAAAACCCTCTGTGGAGAACATAGTGCCCCATCCCCACAGAAAGAATCATGCCACCTGTGAAGAGATATGATGACCTTCTACATGTGGGCAAGAGAATGGTAAAGGGCTCCTTTCCCACTGTCCAATCCATGAGCAGCTTCCTCTTTCCCCTTTCCTAAAAATTCCCTCATTACTAACATATCAGGAAGACACATTTGAGCTTTCTTTTCAGTTTCTTTTTTGTCAAGTTTACTCCTTAATAAAGGTGTTTACTTTTGCAAATCTCAGGGCCACAATATTAATTTCTATGCAGGTCGTGCAGCAAGCACAGTGTCATGGCAATGATTATTTTCATCCCTATATTTTTGGAGAAAGATACAAGTGGAATGAATTTCTAGAGGTGCAACATACTAGGCAAGATTTATTTATTGATAGATTCTGCCCCCCCCCCCAAAAAAAAAAGAAAAGATAATTTCACCTCCTTTTGGTGGGATCTTTATTTATCTGAATGAACTTTTTATTTTTTCCATGCCAGTTTCTCACTCTTGATGTTAGCTTTCTACAACATTTTGTTTTGAGGTTAAATCTACTTATTTTTAAATACACTTAAAATATCTTTCCATTTCTACACGAATTTTTAAATTCAAGGTAAGAAAAGCAAGTGTTTAAATCTTTGATCTTTTTTTCTGTTTAAAATATGGTACTGGGGAAAATTTAACAATATCTTCTCTTTACTGCTCTATTATTATCTATTTTTAATGTATCATCGTAGGAAATTTGTTCTTTTCTAGGAAATTATGTGCTTTGGATTTATTGCCATGGGTATGCACTTTCTATCACGGAACCTGTTACAGTTATTTTAGTAGTTTCATATGAGTGCTTATCTGGACCTCCTTTTTTCTAATTCTGATTTATTTTAAGTTCTCATAGCTTTTCTAAATTCCAAAGATTTAATGAGTCTGGAAATGACTTGCAAATCTCAAAAGACTTTCTCAATAGTTAGCTGGTTATTTGTTCTTCAAAACATTGCTTATTGGTGGGATGCACTTTCTTTCGATATTTACACAGCTTCTTACAGATGTCAGATTTCATTTGGAGATAGTCTTAAGATATTTACTGAATACTTTAATAAAAATTGAAACTCTACATTCTCAAAAAAATGTTTTTCTATTTAATATTTATACTTGCTTGTTTCTCCTCACTAGAATGAGAAATCCATTACACCATTATTTTTCTTCTGATTTAAACTGTTTCCCAAGGCCTAGAAGAGTGGCTGGCTCAGGGTGGGTGCTACACAACATCCACTGAATAAATGAACAGTTTCATTGTTGATGATTATTTCTTGGCTCATTAATTTAAACTTCACCAGAAATGCTTAATTTGGGGTTGTTATCACTTACTTATAGACAATTCATTTGTTCCGATTGTTTATTAAAATTAACAAAGGCATGGAAACATATGATTTTCCTCTAGGAACAGAGCTCATACTAACCCTTATGTTAATGCATTTTCTGTGAAACTTTTTCTGTTTCAATTATTTTCTAGATAATTGAACATTTTAGCTTTAATATTTCTCTTTGATAATATTTCAGACTTTCCATAGGGTAATTTATAATTGTTTCTTTTCCTTGATAAAATGATTAAGAAAATATTTCCAGTTTTTATAACTAAGATTTTTATGACTTATTTAAAAAATTGACTTCTAGTAAAATTATATCACAGTCAGAAAACATAGCCTATAAATTTGCTAATGAAAGAATCATTCATGTAATTGTTCTCTGGAAGATGAAATTTATGTGTGTTGCATACCTCTATAGTTTTGTCTATTTTTAGGTCTATTTTATTAAACCATCTGAAAGGTATATAACTTTTTCCCCCCAAGTTATATGAGTATATTAATGGTGTTTAAAAATTTAATAAAAATAAAATTCTCTAATATAATGCTAAGTGAATTAAGCCAATCCCCCAAAAAACAAATGCTGAATGTCTTCTCTGATATAAGGATGCTAAGTCATAATGGGGTTGGAGTGGGGGAGCATAGGAGGAATAGAGGAACTTTAAATTGGACAAAGGGGAGGGAGGGGGAGGGAGGTGTATGGGGGTAGAAAAGACGGTGGAAGGAGATGGACATCATTACCTTAAGTACATGTATGAAAACACAAACCGTTTAACTCTACTTTGTGTTCAACCAGACATGAAAAATTGTGCTCTATTTGTGTAATATGAATTGAATTGTATTCCATTTTCATATATAACTAATTAGAATAAATAAAATTTAAAAATTAAAAAATTAAAATTCACTAGTTTTAGTATGTTGGGATGAATCCTATGAATATTCAACAAACAAAGATAAACCATAATTTTGATTTGGGACACGTGTTAAGATGGGATTCGGCATTCCATATATTGGCTAATGTACAACAGAGTGGTGAATAATATTCTAAGTTGGCTAATTAAAATCTGGACTCTAAAGTGGTGTAGAATCAGTTACACCTCTTGGTTTCAGCTACAGGAAGGCCTCTGTAAACTCAAGAATATGTGAAGAAGTTTATTATATTCAGCCTGATCAATCAGGTTTAGTCATACCCTTTGCGAGGGTGTAGAAAACAAATCTCAAAGTCATTAAAATCACTCATTTTGTACACATGCATCAGAACCACCGATACATGCTAGTCCATGAATGTGTATAATTTCATGTTTTCCTGTAACATTTAAAAATAAATTTAATTTAAAAAAATTAATTGTTGGGGCTGGGGATGTGGCTCAAGCGGTAGCGCGCTCGCCTGGCATGCATGCGGCCCAGGTTCGATCCCCAGCACCACATACCAACAAAGATGTTGTGTCCGCCGAGAACTAAAAAATAAATATTAAAAATTCTCTCTCTCTCTCTCTCTCCTCTCTCACTCTCTCTTTAAAAAAAAAAATTAATTGTTGAGTCAATGAACAGATATCTGCTTTTTTAAAAGCCACAAGTGAGGTTTGCAATTTAGGAAACACACCCAGTGTGTCCCATCATCTTATATACTGGTCATCTACAAAAACCTCTACAATTTCATAAGACACCTATAGAAACAGCGATGGGACATAATGGGTTTTAATGTGGGAGGTACAAAATGGGTTTCAGGTTCATAATCTCATTGAGGATAATACAATTTCAAAATGATAGAGGACAAAGGGTAGTAATTAAATATCAGAGAGAAAGTAGACACAAGAACCTAATATGAGAATGCAGGCCAACACTTTGAGCTAGTAGGGAGCTGTGGTGAGGTTGAAAATTCCCCTTCAGCTGATTACTAAACTGTTTTTATACTTCATGAAATATAAAGCTTTAATACCATCCAGTAGACAGCATTACTCCACGACCACACACACACACACAAAAAAAAAAAAGATGAGAAGACTATGCCATAATCTTATCTAAACATGTTACTGAAAGTACACTATGCAAGCACAAAATAACCAAGCATCTTCCTCTGTTAACTAATGTGATTGACTACTCCTTCTTCTCCAATGAAAATGCTTATTCTGGCCTGGTCTCTCCCACTATCTACATGAACAGTATTAAGATAGCTTGATGGTCAGTCAGATGTCCCTCCCCCAATGCATTCTTACCAAAATGCCCCATATCTTCTCTGGTGGATGCTTATTTGCAGCATTGAGGTAATATCTGTCTAATTTCTTTGATTGCAGATGTGTCCCACAACTTTAGAGGTAGAGTTCACAAGACGATTCATGATATTTGGGTAAGAATCTGGCATGGCTAAGGAGCTCCTCAGCGGGTAGCAGTGCACCATGACACCATTTGAAGACAGTGAACTGGACTGCACTGAATTAGTACATCTGAGAGCACATGAGATAGGACGCCTGCTTGCCTGTCTTGCTAAAAAAAGATTCTACTGAAAATAGCAAAAGTGCAAATCCCTAGAATTAGCAGTAACCTTGAGATGGTCTCTAGGGCAGCCTAAAGCCATGCCCATGTTTTCATGGCCCGCACCCCCCTCCTTTGTTGATGGCTTAAAATCAGAAATTGAAGTTCTGGTATGTAAACAAGAGTTAAGCCAGCAGATTGCTTCACTGCAGGAATTACAGCAGTTGGCTCAATAATACCAAGTCACATCAGGAAGAAAAGTCTGTTTCTTTCTTTTTTTTTAATATAACAAAAAAATTATAGGCCAATAACTTAATGGATATGCTCCTCCTTAAGGGATATTGGAAAAATAATTCACTAGCTAACTAAATAAATAAAATATTTTCAACATGAACACTTGCTGATATCATGAATAAAATGACCAGTGGAACATTGTCACATCCTAGAAACAATACAAGCCTTTTCACAAGGGAACATGAATGCATTCCACACAGGATGGTAGTGCCCGATGACAGATGATTATTGGAAAGCTAGGATGAATGAGTTTTTACTGCACATAAATTAGAGCTCTGGTGCAACCTGTTTTTGGACAGCTAACTATGAGTCATAAGCCTACTTCAGGAGATAGAAATTTAAAGTGCCTCTTGAACTCTCCTTGTAACTCTTGGCCCTCTTACTAGTCAACATATGTTACTTGTCTGTGACACCACTCCAGAAAGCTTAATAGGGAGAAGCTTCTATAGATTTTCTGCTGAAGTCAAAAGCTCTTCAGAAATACTCCCTAGAAATACACCAGTACTCTTTCATCCATGAAGCATTAGTACATGAACTCTACCCAAAATCGAGAAGGACTGAAGATTATTATGGAAGATTATTATCATTATGCTATTTCATAGCAAATGGACTTAAAATCCTTTTCACTGTGTCTTTAACATTCTTGATGGGGACTGTTAAAAGTTTCCTAGGTTTCTGAGTTTTCCAACAAGATTTTATATTTTACTTTCTATGGGTATTAAATTATTAAATATAATTTTTGTCTTCTTTTTGTAGCTCCGCTGGCAACCCTTCTTTGGCTGACAAGTAGATTTCTGTCCTTCTTTCCTTTGTGTTCACTTAGATCTACACAATCAATAGTTGTTTGCCTTTTTCCTGAAGGAATCAAGGACAGTTCTGGATTGATATGCCTCTATGGTTTCCTGAACCCCCCTGTTATTATGTTAAATTCCCAATCAAGACTTCATGATTGAACATTTACTTTTGACTTTTCTTTAGCATAATACATAAATGATGTTTTGCTATCTCTCAAAAAATCCAGCAAAGTTCTAAAAGTGAATTTTTGTTAAAATCCTAACCTAACAAAGAATAAAAGAGTTAAAGAGACATTGAAATTCTGCTAGGAAAAACTCATGATTTGAGACATGGTATTATTCCCCAAAAGTATTCAATCCGAAGGAATTATGAACTATCCAAAGTTTTCCTAGATCCACTACCAAAACTAAGTTTGTAAATATCTTAGTTTGACTGAACATCTTCTACAATACCAAAATTTTCCAACTTTTGGAAACTTATCCAATCAAGTTTTCTCTTCTTGAACCTCAGTTCTATAAACAAACAAAAAAACTTATTAATTAAAAAAGCTTTACAATCAGTGACATATATAGTACAAATGATTTTTAGTCACCTGATAAATTAACCTCAAAACAAAATCATCTTTAGTTATTATGAAATGAAAACAATAATACACAGAATATATGTAATGATCACTTATTATGCATAAGTTCATATATATAATAATACCAGTAATTGTGAATATATAAATGTAAAAAAGTGAAAATTATAGAAAAAATGTAAGATTTCATTCTTTTTTTTTTCTGTAAAGGGTGAAAAATCACATATTTCTATATTTGCCTGTAATAATATTATAATTGCATATAATAATATTACAATTTCTTTTTTCATACCTTAACTTCTACAAATTTTCAATGACATTTTCAAAATTAATTTTATTTGTAAACGTATGTTTGATAGAGTATGGCCAGTAGTCCATTTACCTTTTCTCATCATTGATTGAAAAATGAATTTTGTAAATTTTACTTTTTAAAGATTTTTTTCTTTATGAAATGATAGATTTTAATAAATTGCTAAAATTATAATATTCTTCATGCTTTTATTTCTTTCAGGCTGATTCTAGAAGTTTTTAAATATGTTCACTAATAAAAATTTTCTACTGAAGTATGTTCATCAGAAAAATATTATAAATTTTATTATATTTAGTTAGAAACTATTCCAAATTTTATTATTTTGAAAAAAATATCATGGCTAAAGGAGAATTAATCTTTTTTTAAAACACATTTTTTAAGAGTTTAGAACAAATTTCCAGTAATTTATATAAATAATTAAAGACCTGAAATACTGACTTTCATATTTGTCCTCCAAAGATAAGTCTATTTGGTTCACTTTGTTATCTAAGTTTCCATTTCCTTTCATGCTATTATTGTATATCTAATGTACTCTGAGCAGTGTCTGAGCGCATCAGTATTGAAAAACCTTTTTAAAACTAGTATCAATGTTCAATGTTCAAGGTTAAATTTTGACTTACAAATTTTTGTCTTGTTGCTGATTAGCCTCCCCTAAAATTCCATGCTAACAATAACAACAACAAAAATACATCTAAGAAATAAAGTAACTCATAGAGCAGAGGTGAGAACTGGAGCTAATCCCCTGGTGTCTGAATTTCCAAGTGGATTTCATGGTACAGGCAAAGCAGGGATTTTCAAAACATATCTTTATTATGAGCATGGCTTTATACTAAGCACTACATCTTGTCTAACAAAATATTTTCATTGATATCTTTATGTATTGCAACGTTTTCATTTATGAGACTGAAAAGAATGATTTTTCCTTTCTAAGGATTAAAAAGAAAAGCCACATATAGAGCAATACTTCAAAAGATTAAACTCCATAAGAGAATGAATCAGATACTGTTGTTCATTTTGAATTCACTATATAAACAAGAAAATGTAGAACTTTTGAGCTAAATTCCTTGAATGAACTTCCACATAGAATACAATCTGTGTAAATGCTAAGGTATAGTATAGTTTGAAATTCCATATATATTATATAGTTTAATATGAACACAATTGTGTATTAAAATATGCATTAACATTTATAGATAAATAAATAAATAAATAAAGTAAGTATAAATGTAAATGTGTGAGATTGTGTGTGATTGTGTGTGTGTGTGTACTACCAACATCAACAGTAATTGTTTAGAATTGGAAATAAATGGGAGTTTGTTTTGTTTTTCTTTTTTAGAGAGGTTTTTCCCCCTTGTTATAGGGATCAAACACAAGGCCCCATATGTGCTCAAAGAGGAATATTTAATATGAGACATTGTGTAGAATTGGTGGTTCACTCTCTCTGGTGAACTGTATTTGAAATTTCAATTCTGTTACCTGTTATTTTTTGCAAGATTATGTGACTAGATTCTGGAAAAAACACAGTATAGTCATCAACAGATATCACCATCCTTTCCAAATTAATCCACCCAAGAAGTAGTTGCATTTCCTAGAACATGGAAGCTTATCTCCTGTCAGAGACATCAGGGAAAACCTGTTAATCTTAATGGACACCATCATTTAAATGTATTTTAGGAACTAGCTGTAAAACTTGAGCATACTCATCCTTGGTCTTCTGTCTGTCTATTAAACACATCTTTGCTTTATCAGGACCATTGTATTCCTGCTCCTGTGAGACATTTTAGGTTGAGTACTTGTAGAAATCCTCTAGAAGTAGACAGAACTCAGGAGATGAGTGATGACTAACAATCTCATATCAAACAGGTAATGGGACAAAGTAGAGAGCTGATATCCAAATGATAAAATTAAATTGACTTTCTATGAGTGAACTTGATTATTGTCCTTGCATTATTAGGTGTGATACTTACCATAACATTTTACTACTTCTCTATGATCACTTGGCCTCACTCAGTGGTTTTTACATTTCTTCTCCATATACTCTTGATCACATACCATCTTCTTCTGTCACCTAAGAAAACTCTCTTGTGTTTCACTCAGACAATAATTTGTGCCTCAAATCCAATTAATATTCAAAGTTTTACCTTCCATGTAAGTCTGATGAGAAATTTGCTAGTTCTTTTTACCATTCAGAAGCTCAGAAGATATTTTTTCCTTCTACATGTCCCTTCTCATATATAGATTGCCTTATTATTTTTAACTTTAAGCTTCAACATTAAAATTGGATTTTCACCTCCATTCACACTCAAGAAAATATTTTCATTAAAAAAACAGAACCATCAATAGAAAATGGTTCACCACAGGAAATAGATTTTGGAGGTATCCTTGGTATAGCAGCCAGTTTCTTCCATTCAGAAATTTTAAAAGTTATTTAAAGGTGTTTTTTTTTAATATCCACTTAGATTTTTCTTCCTATTCAGATACCAGTAATTGATTTGGTCTCAGTAATGAACAGTACTCATACATCCAATTCTTTCTGTGCCCATAGGGTACGTCATCTTCAGACTGGACTGTCTTACCTATAGCATACACATCTGGCTATTTATTTGGGACAATTGTTAGAGGCTTTCCTGCATCTAAAATTAGTGTCACTATATTTTCCTCTTTAAAATGATATGGAAAAAAAATGTGAAAAATGAGGAAAGAATCACATATTGAGAAGAACTTCCAGGAAATATGACTAAATCACTCCATATATACAATATTTAAGCTACATTTTCAATAATACAACTGCAAAAGTTGCCTAGGTTTTGCCACATTCTGACATGGTCTTTGTCTCTGGAGACCACCATTCTCTGAATTCCTTTCCAGACTTCCTCTCCTATGCTCAGGATCCCCAGATTTCTGTGCTATACAGGTTCTGAAAGAACCATTGGCAGAACTCTGAGCAGCCTAAAAGCCAGGAAATGGAACCATCATTGATGTGTCCATTGATTTCTCTGAAGAATGTGAATGCCTGGATCCTGCTCAGCAGACTTCGTATAGACGTCTGATGTTAGAAATCTGCAGAAACTTGGTGTTCCTGGATGAGCACAGTAAGAAAGATGGAAGGATCCCACATGTACAAGTTTTCTTCTCCTTGAAAACATCTACTGAGGACTTATGAAGATAACATACCCTATGGGCACTTTCAATAACTGGGCTGACTCTACAGTGATCCAAATGCACACTCTGGTCTCATACAGATATTCCATGTGTTCTTTATTAGTTATGGGTGTGTCAGTTTTTTCAAAGCCTCTGTCTTCTTCTGAGCTCAAGCTTTTTCCTGTGAATTTACCTTTTGGTCCTACACCAATAAGTCTAACTTGGGTTTCTAGTCCTCTGTTTTCTGCTCTCTTTATTCATAGAGCAACTATTCAAGGGAGAACTCTTATATACACTGAGAAAGGAAAGTCTCTCTTTTGAAGAAGCCTAAGTAGGAAGATTAAGCAATGGTGATAATGAAAGTGAATCTTCCCCCATGGCGGACATGTGGTAAAGTCAACCTTTGATTTCTAACAGATTCTACTAACAGATTCTACTCCTA
Source organism: Urocitellus parryii (assembly GCF_045843805.1). Lineage (NCBI taxonomy): Eukaryota > Metazoa > Chordata > Mammalia > Rodentia > Sciuridae > Urocitellus > Urocitellus parryii. Next base: position 12,337,328 of record NC_135540.1, on the reverse strand, counting down.
CTCCTAATGTCTCCAACTCATGAGTTATACTGGAAAAACCCGTGACAGGTTTAATTTTAATTTTAATTTTCTAAAGGTTTAAATTTGAGAGTGTCCTAAACATCTATAGTTCCTTTTGTTTTCTATCTATGGGAATTTATTACCTGGGAAAAGTTATAAAATACTTGTTTTCTATAAGTTCAATGTATATTTGTGCACACCTGTGTATTGTATGTCACATGTATGTATGTGCTTGTGTCTATATAGTGTATGCTGCCAAAATTAGCATAAATGTATGAATACTCATACATTTATAATAAAATGAATCCAAATGACTTTCAATTCACATGACTAAAGTTATTTAAATAGATAAAACTAGGATGTCACTAATTTCTCTAGGTATTCCACCAAACAATGTAGTTTTAGTTTCTATAAAATGGTTAAAATTAATATTTATTGCCTCTAGATTATTCGTCTGCAGGGAAATATTAATTAAACTGTTAAGAAGTTCGTCTGAGATCTTGTTTTTTATGGGTAACACAAGTTAAAAATGGGTAAATTAAATTTAACATAAATGGAATACAATTTGTATTTGTCAAAGGAAACATCTCATTAATTTATGAAGTTAAAACACTTAAATAACAACTGCTAATATAAATGCAAGCATACTTGGCTTCTTAAATTCTTATTTGGAGGTCTATTCATTTTTTTTAATAGACTGTTGGTAAATGGGAAAATAACATTGTTTTCCTTCTGGGTCTTTAATAAAAACAAAGTGACTAAGACAAAAGAAAATGTTGTATATGTTCTGTTTCTGGTCCTGGAAAAAGTTATCAATTACAGTAGCTGTGTTTTGATGAAGCTAAAATTAGTTTACACAGGTGTCCAAATTGTCAAAACTAACATGAATGCCTTGATTCTTCTTCAAAGAATTGTGCTACATGAAATTTACACACATATGTAATCATGTACATATGTGAGCTCTATAACGTAAAAGGCCTATAGTTGCTAACAATGACCCAACTTGATGTTGGAGCTTATTTTTATGATTGGAATTTTAGTTGAGGCCTTAATTTCACAGCCAGTTACATGGTCTAATAAGTCCTGCATTCCTGTAACTGTGTGCATTATATATGACCAGTGCATTCTGTTCAGAAGAACAAAAACAATGTGAATCATTGTCATGTTAAATAATTTAACAACACAACAGAATCTTGAATCTTGAAAACCAAGAGTAACTTATCAACAAATTAACATGCTCCAGGCTGACTTCAGCAGCCCTTAACCAAAAGGGATAATTGTTAATGAAAGAGAAAAGCTCCTTAATTTAGTTGGCAAATGAAAGAAAGCAGGTATCATGCAATATGTTCTACCAGACATGAGCAGTTTCACAGAATATAAATGTTAGGAGGGGTCTCCACAATCATGATGATACAAAAATGAAAGAATTTCTGAACAAGATAGCTCTCATAATTATTGCAAAGGTGCCTGAAAATAACCAGGTAAAAAGACACCACCATGTAATTACACACATACACAAATTATCTTCCACTGGAAATATATATATATATATATATATATATATATATATATATACACACACATATATATATGTATATATATATGTATGTATACATATATACATTTTTATAATATGTATGATGTAGACACAAATACTCAGTTTCATGCACATGTACAGATACATTTCATTTCATTCTCACATAAGCACACACACAACATACACTAACCACATAGTTAATCTGAAGTAGACTGCTACTTCCTTGAGTACTCTTCCATATTATTTACTATTGGCTCACATTTCTATGTACAGAATTGGAACATGATTCCCGCGATATGCTTTCCATCACTAAAACAAAATAATAAATTTAAATATGATTGATTGAAGTTGTGATTTTACTGGTCTTGTCCCTGGTATTTATCAATCTTAAATGTGAATTGAGTAAGGGGTGTCTGAAAATACCAGGATTGATATCCTGGTAAGGTGATGCTCAGCGCATATGAAACAGTGTAACCAAATCTAGTTCATAGAAATCTAAATCACCTACATTCATTTTTCAGATATAAGCCAGATTACTTTAATAGATACATTCAAATACAGCAAAAGATGATAATGTGGCCATAACTTTATTACATTTTGGCCAATATTTGGCCATTTATCTAGGAGTCTACCCAAAGGGGGAAATGAACATGCTAAACAGGACTTCTTTTCATGAAGAAGGCAATGACTTTTTCCCCAATAGGGGAAAGAGATTTCTGCCTACAGGGCTTTTGCCAGAAGGTCTTATCATTGCCATGATTTCCCATTTAAACATCATTTCTAGTGAAGGGACAGATTGTTTGACAAAGGGGTACAGATAAGGGATCAGACTCACAGAATCATTTTAGCATGTGCTCCATAATACAAAAGCAGCTGGTTTGACAGAATTATGTTATGACCCACAGAATGCTCAGTTTCAATGCCAGCTGGCAAACAACTCCCTACAAAATTGCAGCACTTTCCTAAATAATTCAGTTTATAACAAATCCAGTAGCCAATATATGGTGCTGTCTTTTCCAAAGACAGAAATACAGATCCACAGACTATGGGAAACAAGGTTGAAACAGTCCTTCTTTCTATTCTATTAAGGGATCTGTTACGTTTCAGGGGTCTTAAGGTTTATTGTATAAGGGAGAAATGCTTCCACCATGGAATACAGCAATGGGATCAGTCTTGAGAATTGATATATCTTCTTGTCTTCTCACACCTTGGTGTCTCTGCTGTACCTTGGTACCAAGAGGACCATGACTGGAATCCAGGACATTCACCAGTGCACCTCTTACATTTTCTTACCTAGCATTTCTTTTAAATGAAGATGTATTGAAACAATATAATATCATGCTAGAAAGCACTCAGAAGTTATAGCAAGTTTGGTCAGATAAGGAATCATGCTCTTTCTAAGTTCTTAGACTAGGGCTGGGGATGTGGCTCAAGCGGTAGCGCGCTCGCCTGGCATGCGTGCGGCCCAGGTTCGATCCTCAGCACCACATACCAACAAAGATGTTGTGTCTGCCGAGAACTAAAAAATAAATATTAAAAATTCTCTCTCTCTCCTCTCTCTCTCTTTAAAAAAAAAAAAAAGTTCTTAGACTAAAATAAACAGTGTGTGGTAGAAAAAGAAGCTATGAATACCAATTTAAGACTTATAATCAGCATAAATTACTATGTTTTATATAACTCTATACATTCTTTCTCTTTTTTGTTTACTACTTTTATTAAGGACACTAATGTTGATTCAAATTTTATGCTTCAGCTGAGACTTTGACCCATTTTTCAACTCCCTACTGCAAATAGCTGCAAATAGATTGTGTGTGTGTTTGTGTTTTGTTGATGTTGTTGTTGGCTTTTTGTTGTTGTTGTTGTTGTTGTTTTCTGGGTACAAAATCTACACTCAGAGAACAAGAATGTTTTCTAACAGACAAATATAAAGAATGCAAAGGATATTTTCTGTTTTTCACTACATTTTCTGCCCTATGTTGTATCACAGAGAGGTTGACTCTTATTGGCCATGTCAATAGAGTATCTTCCTTCCTAGTTTAAAAGTAGCCCACAAAAAATGATACCTGCAAATGAACAAGAGAATGAGAAAATGTCAGAGATATTAAGTCCCTCAAGTCCTTTATACCTTGCCAAAGCTCTTGTCTGTATAAGTCAGTCTAATTTAAAGAGAGAGAGAGAGAGAGAGAGAGAGAGAGAGAGAGAGAGAGAGAAATAGAGAGTTCTTTGTTTCTCTTTCTGTATTTTTTCTCTCTAGTCTCAGTGTTCTATATTTGATTTCCACGCTGTCTCTTGCTCCTGTTCTGTAACTTTTCCCCATAACTTTCTCTCATGTTACCCAACTTTAGAAGTTTAGTGAGTGCCATTCCTGTCCTTTAGAGCCCTGAAACACTGACCTCTTCAGACTAGTTTCATCATATTTTTATACCTACTAGAGATTGTGAGAGTCTGCCTCCCATTATTGTATCAAGTACCTGAGATAATCAATTTATAAGGAGCTCTGAATTTCCATTTTGACTCATAGTTTCAGACCATTTATTCCCTGATCATTTGGCCCTGTTACTATTGGCAACACATCATGGCAGACAGGCATGGGGAAGCAAAACTCTTCATCTCATTAGTAGGGAGTAAAAGAGAGAAAGGCAGAGGCAGAGTATGGGTTCCCAGTATCCCTTCTCAGGACATGTCCCCATAGATCTTAAGACTTCCCTCTAGGTCCCACCTCTTAGAGTTTCTACCCCATCCCAGGAACAAGCTGGAAACCAGACTTCTAACACATGAGCCTTTGAGGCACACTCTAGATCCAAATCAAAGCAAGTTTTCACTATTTTTTTTCAGTTCTTATAAAAGTTTACCTCATCCTCCAACAAATATGTTTAAAGCAGTATACAATTTGTATTTGTACTAGAAAAATGTGCTTAAACATTATAAACAAATTCCCATTTGCTTCTATTTTTCCCTCTTTTTCTTCCTACCATCCCCGAATTTCTGATATTTATAATAACTATAGTTTAATAGATTTTGATAAATTCCTCATTCTGGATTATATTATGGAGTATCAACTCTAATTCAAGAATTTACAAAACATGTTTCAGAGTTCATATCTGCATATTCAAAAGTATTCACTGAGCATCTTTTCCATACAGGAAACTGAATCTAGGCATTACAGAAACAACACATACACACAAGGAACTTATTCCTAACGGGCATATATTCTACTAAAGGGAGGTACCAGATACTATAAACACAAGTAAACCAATATGACACTCATTTTGTTCCATTAATAGTTTTGTCTATTTTCATTAAATGCTCTATTTCAAAATCTGTTGATCATACATTATACATTTGTTAAAATATACAGAATAAACAAAAAAAGAGAGTAAATCATAATGAACTATGGACTTGGTTAATAATATATCATGCTGGCTTGCTCAAGGTGTGCTTCACTGACTCAAGATGTATGAAGAGGGAAAGAAAAGGGGATACAAAAACTGTATTTTCCCCTCTCTGTTCTGAAACCTATGTCCAATTTTATAAAAAAGCTTAAATAATTAAATCAGAGCTGCAGTTTTCTAGTTTTTTTTTCTTATTTTAATTAAGATTTTTATCCCATTATAGTAATTATTTAGTTAACCAGTTAAGAATTTTACCCAGCAATGAAAACCAATTGTAATCTTAGGATAGATCTTTATTCTTCTCTTATGAAAAAAGAATGTCCTTTAAGCAGAGGAGCCCCTGCGACAATGTACTTGATGATCACAGGGAACCTTGCCTTTCTCCTTCACCATCCCAGCATGTAGTTTTCTTTTCTCAAGGCCATCTGCATCCAAGTTGACTGCTGATGCTCAGTGATGTACACATTCCACTTTGTGAAGGGAAGGAGAGAAAAAAGAACAACAGAAAACCCTCATCCCATCCACATTAGCTCTCTGTGAGCAGTAAATCCAGATGTTTCTCGGAGAATACTTTCATTTACATAAAATTGTCAAGAACCTAGTCACAGGATTGTATGGCTTTAATAAAGCTGAGAAAGTTTAAATTTTAAACTTTGCTCATAGTCACTCAGAACAATATTGTGGGTCTCTTGAATAGAGGACCTATTATGGCCTTGTGTTTATGTAGGATCTGAAGACACAGCAATGAAACAGATAGACAGGATGAATCCATTTTAACTTTGAGTGGTTTTACCCTTTGCAGGAATATAACTTTACTAAAATATGTCAAACACAGATGCTATGATAACTATGTAATAATTATATTTACTATTAAATACAATGAAGAAAACAACACATTAGAAAGTGGCTGATTTTGTTATGAGTTACAAGGAAGGCTGTTCTGAGAACACTGCATTGACTTTCACCATGAATATGGAGAACATAGGAATCATACACAGATCAAAAAGAGCTTTCCAAGACTAAAGGTCAATAGGAGCATAGGAACTGCTTTTGGCCAGCTCAAAGGCTGGCTGGAGTTAGTGAGCAGAGGTGTGAGAAGAGGAGATGACATTACAGCCGTGCACTGCAGAAACTCTATGAAAGTTCCTGTGACCAAATAAAGACAGGAGTCTTGCTAAGGATGAGTCCAGGATCCTGGAATGCTGTCAATAGAGACATACTGTGATTTGATTTGTCGTTAATAAAGCTTCCTCTGATTGCTGTGTGTGCACAGGGGAGAGACAAAAACTGAAGTAGCAAAAACCATTGGGAAATGAATTCAATTCCCTAGGAAAGAAATCATGAAATAACAACTTATACTAAGGACATGTAAATAGAAAAGGTCAAAATGCATGTATTATTATTATTATTATTATACCGTTAATCTCAGGGACTTGGAAGGCTAAGGCAGGAGGATTGTGAGTTCAAAGCCAGCCTCAGCAATGGCGAGGCACTAAGCAACTCAGTGAGACTCTGTCTCTAAATAAAATACAAAATAGGGCTGGGCATTTGGCTCAGTGGCCAATTGATTCTTTCTGAATGCTATTGATTTTGATCAAACTTTCAAAGGCACAGTAAACTCTAAGAGGTAATCCTCTTAGAGTTTTTATGCTAGATCTTCTAATTAAAATAATATAGCATTTATTCAACACAGGTTTTATGTGGCCTAAGAGCCTTCATAAGAGAAGAAAAAGCCAATGACACAGATTTGAAGACTGGCGATAAAACTGTGAAAAATTGTCAAGATAAAGGACCTTTGGGTAAGCATAGTTAATTGGGTGAAGAAGTCATTTTGAAGTTAAGAATAAGTTTAGCAAGTTTTGTTTGTACATATTTTCCTCAGTCTCTGTTTGCTTCCTTAATTATAAGAAGGTTATTTTTCCTTCTTTTAAAAGGAGAACACTTTCATATGGAATTTCATTTTCTGCTTTTCACAAAAGAAGGAAGATCAGAAAGTTTTCTTGTATCTACTGTTTGAAGCTCTGAATGTTGAACTCAAAATTGTCAATAAGCCAGAGTGATATATTTTTTGGTAATACATTCCAAACTTCCTCAGTAGACCATGTATGCTTGCATTAACTGACATGAAAGTTAGTTGATATTTTCATCAACAAGTTAGATAACAATGATATAGCAAAGCTATATGTTGCAACTTCATTTGTTCATTGACCATGTGTGTGATTTCTTAGTTGAAACAGATTGGTTTTCAAATATTGGAAAGATATTGCCTCATTTGAGTTTGTATGCATTTCACAGTGCAATGGTTACAGACAAGACAGACTTTTGAGTTTGATCTGTTATTAACATAATCTTCAGACCTCATTTGTAGCATTTTGTAATTTCAGGCTGCTGAATTAGTATCTGCAGAAACCAGACTGTAAAAATCTTTCAGATCCCCCAAATGCATGTTCTCCAAATGATGGCTTAGAGGTATTCATGCAAGAAAGGTATAAGAAAAACTTCCCAGAAAATGAACTAGTTACAGATAGTTGAGCCAACAGAAGGACTTACTCTGTGTCTTGAAAAACTGTCTCTGCTATTCAGTGTGATCTGGGATTTGCAATTGACTGGTGACTATGTATGACATATCTTGTTCTTTCCACTGCTAAATGATCTTTTTCCTGCAGTATTTAATACAGAATTGTGCATGTGATATACTACAAGGAGATAAGCTGAAGAAGTTCACATTTGACCCACAGAGGCTAAACTTTGAGTTGCAGGCAGCAAATGATGGAGGCTCTATGCTTTTTAATAGAAGGAAAGGGAGAATTTACATTCCTTGAAAATATGAGATACGTGTATGGGGATACTTGGCAAATCAATGAATTGGACCATGGGTGAAAGGTTAGTTGAAACTCAAAAAATATGTTTTTTTCCCTGAATAATTAAGCCTTCAATTTTTAGAGGACATGAGTTTTCTCAGAAAATAAAGTGTAATACACATATCTATGTGGGCATGTATGTTTTTACACATGCTCTCCCCCCCCTGCTTCTCTTGCAACTGTGAAGCCATGGGCACAACACAGTGATTGAATTCCATCCATACGACAGGAGGTAACTTCTAGGAGGTGCAATGTCTATAATGTGTTTTTTTTTTGGGGGGGGGGCGGGGGAGGGGGGCTGGAGAGAAAATGAGTCTTTCTTCTTCCTCTGCTGTGTAGAAGATCTACAAGGAGGAAACCATAATAAACCAGAAGAATGAACCTTCAACCTCCTAGGAGGGATATAAACTTTTAGCACTTAGAAGCAGCAATGGGAGGAAGATGCTTCCAGGATGCCAATTCCAGCAGCCCAGTAGCCTTACATAAGAAGCTGGGACAGTGAACACCTGAGGGCAGCTGGCCATTCAATGCTATGGTCAACTTGTCATCCAAGCATAGGTTCTGTGCTACACTGACATTACCTGGAGGAAACCAGCCAAGCTTGTCACAGGGAACATGGAGGAGAGGCAGGAGAAATGTCTGAAAAAGTTTTCCTCCAATTCATTGTTGAATACACTACCTAAATCTCTCTTATCTGGGCTGCAGCAGCTTAATTCCCACACACATATCAATTTAAAACAGTTTTAATATCCACAAGAGCTTTATCCCAGTGCTTGGATGCTACCTGATTTTCTGAAATTAATGTTTATTTTTTCTCTTGATTCTAGGTTTTCATCATTATTGATTTGGGGGAAAGGAGCAAAAGCCTGTGGTAGCCTTGAACTATCTTCCCAGCATCCAAACTAGAGTCTGTATATTTTTTCTCTCAAAAATAGAAAGAGCCAAGTGTTTAAAAAGTTCCAGAAAACAGAAGATTCTACCTTTTTTAATACTTCAACTAGAGGCACTTTGATGACTAGTTCTTGAGAGATATTTCAAATATTTAAATTGAATAATTTAGAGAAGTACCCAATTATTAATTTGTTGAACTAAACCCAATTGTTTTAAATGTATGTAACACTGTTCATATTATAAATATGCAAAACAAGCAAGATATTAGGAATATATGATTAGATCATAAAAATATTTAAAAAGGACTGTTTTATTTAGTCTCACTTATTAAAAAAAACATGGTTAATTGAAAAATTATTAGTGCCATGGAGCCATAGTTTTCCTAGTTAGTTCCATGAAACTGGTAAAATAGAATCTCTTTTTCAAAGTGACCTAAAATATTAATGTGAAATTGAGGTTATTTAGTCTATGAAATCCAGAATAATTAATTTCATTTTTTCAGTATCTACTTAATATATATAAAAGCTTTAAGTCTAATATTTAAATGTGATTTGAAATTAGTTCTTAATTATATAAGGTTGTGCAAATTTTATACTGTACTCTTTTTCATTTTATAAATCCAGAAAGTAATTTATTACTTCCAGTGTATTATGGATTCACCTAGGTCCAAAAGACTAGTCTTCATCCTACGTTAATAATGATCTATAATTAAATGTGTCTATGTATCTCTGATGGCTTTGAACTTACATTACTTTATAAGCAAGTACATAGAATAAGTAGTCATTTTAATATACACAAAAGTTAATAGAGTTTTTCTATCATGGGCCTATGATAGAAATAGGAGACTCAATCGCCCTGTGAATGAATTTTAAGTTTGGCAGTCTTTCTGCTCAATTGAGATCAGCAGTTTTTTGAACATTATTGGGTCAAGCTATTTTATTAGGAGTCCCTGCACCTATGTACATACTTGAAACAATTTATCATTACCCTTTCCATTTGAAGAAGTTTTACTGACTGAGAGTTAATTTACTGTACAGAGTACGATTTGGTAAGCCCTGAGCCTTTTGCTCATGAGTTAGTTGGCAATACAATTTTATTCATATTTTATTTCAGCTTCACATTCATGCTCAATTGCATTGAAATGAATAATTAATTATGTAAACTATTTGGCTGTTGAATTACAAAGAAAAAAACCTGTAATGCCTATTTGTATTTATAGTCCTTCTAGCAGTCAAGTATTGTACAAGTAAAAGGAAAAAAAAAGCCTTGAATAAATAAAAGCACATGAATAAATGAGCATGTTTCAATATGTTTAAAGGATTTAGATAATATCTTTTTGATTTCAGGGTACTAAAAATAATGATGAGGAAGAGGAAAAAGCACTTTAATATTTTAGCTGCAATTTTAATTTTTGTAATTATTGTTTTTGTTATCTTTTTTTTTGTGCACAGCATCAAATCTGTTAACAGTTGTCACATCTTGCATACCGAAAACCTAAAGTTAAGATAATTCTAAAATCATCAACTCAATTTGTCATAAAACTTTGAGTATATTGATAATGGTATCTAAATGACCATTTAATAGACACTTTAATCCCACTAAACTTTGCTGCTTTTCTATATAATGATGCAGCTAACTTTTTATTTAGCATATCCTCATGAAAACCAGCTATGAGAAGAAACAGGCAAACCCTTGGGGATTTGAAGGTAAGAGATAACCACAAAATCCCTAATATCTATCCAAGGGAATCTCAATTGCAGTTGAAAATGACTATTAGAAAATCAACCTCAATCAATATTTCCCTTAAAGAATATTGGTACATTATTCCCTTTGAATAACCTTTCTAGTCTCATGTTAAATTTATCGTTTTCTGCTTATCTTCAAATTTCTACAATCTTGTTTTTCAGCTCAAATTTTTTGATTCTTCAATTCCACATATCTTTCTGTACTCCTAAAACCATTAATCTTCTTTTTGTTGTTGTTCTTCTCCTCCTCTTCCTCCTCCCTCTTCCTCCTTATCTTTTAAATAGTACTGGAATTGAACCCAGGGCCATTCTTCCCCTGGGCTATATCAGCAGCCATTTTTATTTTTTATTTTGAGACAGGTTCTCACTAAGTTGCCAAGACTGGCCTGAAACTGGAGATCCTCCTTCCTCAACCTCACCAGTAGCTGGGGTTACAGCAATGAACCACTGCACCTGGTCTTATTCTTTTTAATGTTCCTATATGCTAATATTTTGAATGTAAGCTAAATCAAATAGAAAATTAACACATAGACTCTTATCCAAAATTCATTGCAATTTGTTGGCTATTATTAAGCTAATAGTTAATCATAGTTTTATTAAGTTTCATTCTCAGGACACGTGGCTATAATAGGGGCAACATTCCACAATATTTAGATAAGAATCTGAAATCCTAAAAGCAGCAACTATTAGTTTGAGTTCTACTGGTTTTGCACACCTTCAAGACAAATGCTTCCGTTTCTCCCATTTATAATTCATTGTTACATTATTGTCACTGTTTAGAAAAAATGGTATTGAATGTCTTTTGATTTTATTTAGTTTATATACATAGAACCCTAACTTGATTGACCAATCCCAAGAAATTTATGGTAAATATCCATTTTTAAAAAATTATAGGAAATAATGAAATTATGACATTTGCTTTTAAATGAATGTAAATGGTGAATATCATGCTAAGTGAAATGAGCCAACTTCGGAAACTCAAGCTACAAAGTTTTCTCTCATATTTGGAAGGTAGAATGAAATAAAGGAAAGAGGAAGGGAAAGATGAGATAAAGAACCAAACACAAATTAATGGATAAGCAAAAAGAAATCTAGTGGAGTAGAGGAAGAAGGATTGGAGAGAGGAGAGAGGATGGGAGAAAAAAAGGGAGGAAGAGGTGTCATTAACTGAAATGAATTTCCATGAATGTATGAGTTTGTCAGGATGAACCCAAGTACTATGCATAATTATAAAGCTCTAATTATAATTACAAAATGAAGAAAGTGACATGCAGAAAAAATAAATTAGGCATGTTTCGTTCACTGGAGAAAGTTTTATGGGGGATCAAAACTTTGGTGTGGACTGTTGGCTTGGAGAAATGTGGTCCTGATGTGATAGAGCCAATGATAAATTTGATTAGGATGGGTTAAATTGAAACTCGAGTGATCCTGTTAAATTTTTGTATAAGTAAATAATCTGTGTCAAGGATATACTACTTCACCTCAATGGTGCTTGCTCAATGCATGGCATATTATGCAATTACTCAATACATAAATAAGAGAGGGCCTGAATTCCAATCTTATGTTTGTTCCTAACTAATGGTGTGACCTCTTTATTATTTAGTTCTCTAACTTATTCCTTCTGAAGTATTTTACAGTACATCATAATTTTATTTAAATAGTTAAAAGAAAAATATGTAATAAAGGGCCTATTTTGTAGTAAATGTTCAAAAAATCCTGGCTGTCAAATTTCTTTATCTGAACTATATTGGGAGAGAATAAATACATGCCTTCTGTATTTTCCCCATTTTTTTTTGAAATTTTATCAAAGAGTGGAGCTTTCATAGATCTTTTCAAAAGTTCTGTAATTGTGTAAAAATACCCATGAGAAAGAGATTTACAATTTTTTTCCTTTCAATGGATACATGATTCATAGAACTAAGTTCAAAATAAATTACTGAATGTCTACCTTTTGTCATGCCATAAAGTAAAGCTCTAAGAGAATGAGATAAATATTGTACCATCCCTACCCTCAAAATAGTAATACACCTGTGTGGGAGTCAGAAACATGTACAAATCATTATGCACTATGATCACAAAAGGTCAGTCAGAGAGAGCACCAACGTGAAGCAGAGCAGGGAAATGCTAGTGAAAGTTGTGTGCTTTCTAGGGAAGTATGTGGAGGGTGGGGAGTTAAGGGAGGTTTCTAATATCTGAGATCAAATAGTGCAGAGAAATAGAAAAGGATGTATAGAAGAGAATATATTTAGGAGGTAATACCGTGATGAAGAAAGAGAGGCTAGATCATGGAAAGTCCAACAAATGTGCCCAACTACCCATCTTTGAGTTCAGTTTTCCTCTGAATGACTTCATTCTCAAATAGTCTTACTCCTTGGAATATGCAAATACACTACTGGGACATCCTGGTTTCAACAACTGGAATTAAAGAAAAAGGATTATTTATTCCCTAGTAATTTCTGAGGATATTCCCATCAATATCTGATGATATTCCCATCAATATCCCAATTGATGTGGGATGTGGGATGAAATGTGCAGATTTTCCAGCTTGAACTAGAAGCCTAGGTTTATTTTTATAGTATTGCCAATGGAATTATTTGGACTTAAGGAAGATGAGTGCTTCTCCAAAGACAACTGATTGGATTGTTATGAGTGTAAACGTATGCTGGATTGTTCAGTAAACAAAACAAGAAATAAACAGAACTCAGGAGTTGCTGAGGTCAAGGAGAGTCAAGGCTTTGGGTATCATTGAGGGATAGATTTAAAGTGGACTAGACCGAAGGCTGTTGAGCATTCTGAAGTATAAGAAAAAGGGACCTGAGACACTGATGGTGAAGGTAAAGAAAAGGTTCCAATTAAAACATGTTGACTCAAGTCAGGGAATGGATAAATATGTGTGATGAGCAAAAGAGGCACACTTGAGATGAGCTTCCATACTTCTAGGTAGGCCTGATGTAGGGTCAGAAGTTGGGGCAGTTGTAGGGAATAGTAGTAGCGCACTATTGCATAAACTATTTTTGCTTAATCCTGTGATAATAGTAATGGAATTCCCATTACTACATGATTCACAGAGGCACTGAGTCCTAGAAATTAATAAAGAAAACATTTTCATGATTTGTCATAGGTTGAAGCTAACACTTTTATATAAACTTCATTATCTGATTGGACAAAATGCATATTTTGTAAACAGCAGAGGTAGAGGTAAAATGCCCTGTAGGAACTATGTTGGAAAATTAGATTGAGATAAAAACAAAGCAAAACAAAACAACAACAACAACAAAAACACTGTAGTTAACATCTAGCAATTATTAGTTGTATTAGCAAAACTTCATTTGAATTTTTGGCACTTTTTTTTACAAGGAACATTCAAAAATATACAACTATATATCAACATATATATTCAGTTAATATGTTATTATTCTTGATGCTTTCATGGACATGCATAACTGTTCTGGGAAACTCTGGTACACACTTTAGTTAAATGAGTGTTATTTAATTGATAAAATGTTACAAGTCTCATTCTATATTATATAAGTATCTGAAATTAGTTACCTTTTCATGATCTTTAATAAATTTTTAAAAACAATTTAATGGGCTATTCTTACACAATTCTTATTCCTAACCATGGAATACCTTCATTTCAAGTTTTATGCTTTCTCTTTTTTCCCCATATTTTACTGAAAATGGTTCTAATCAGATCACTAACTCCTGCCAGACTCATTCTTCTCAGGCCATGTGAGAAGTGTCCAACCCCTGAAATGTCTCCCAAACCAAATTCAGTTTCTCAACACCAGCTTGCTAGCCAGTATTCATTTTTCATACACTCTTTTTACTTTCAATGTCAAACTATTCAATAGGAAAATGAGATAAAAACACCATCTGTGTCCCTATAAATAAGTTCAATTTACTAGATACAACTGAAGTTTTATTTCAGCAATATCAATTGTTCTCACATCAGTCAAAAGAGCATAGAGGTTGCTAGGTTGATGAATGTTGGCATACTCTCCTTCATTTCTTAGTAAAATATGTCAGAGAAGCTGGGCACTTACAGGTTGGACTCATAAAGTTTTTCTCTTTTAAAATGTCACCTAATTTCTATGAAACCAATTCTTAATTCCCCAGTGAGTATTATGAAATGATGTCATATTTACAATAAGTAGTGGTTTTAATTTCTTTGTTGTTTTTATTGTTGGTTCTTTTGCTGCTATTTTCATCCTTTGGCTCAGGATGTTCAAAGAAGCCCAAAGATAAGGAAGTTTCTTAACCATTAAATTGGCCATTAATGTCTGCCTGTCAAAGGTAGTGATAGCAATTTCTTATCAAAGATAAGGAAGGCTTTCAATTCTGCTCTTTATCACTATTTGTTAACAATCATTTAGAGATTATCATCTCATTATATGCAGGTTTATGACACACTCTAATGCATTAACTTCTTACCATGAAACAATGAAGATCACGGGAAGTGAACCCTGAAATTCTGAATTTATTCTTCATATTTCACCTGGAAAAAGAGGTCAAAAATTCAATAATGTCTCTGAATCCAAATATATATATATATATATATATATATATATATATATATATATACATATATACACACATACACACAGAGAGACTTATTCTCAAAACATATATATATATATGTGCATATATAGTTTATATATATATATATATATAAATAAATGATCAGTTGGATCTTATATTTATTATAAGATCTTATCATTATGTGTGTACATATACATATATATACACACACAGACATATTCTCAAAGGTTGATATAAAATATTTGCTAATGATTTATGTGAAGAAATCCATGATATGAATTTATTTTTCTCTATCAAGTTTGTAAGAAGAGAAATCAATCCCAATATTCCTTGATAATTGTTGTATTTTTTACACTGAATAAATTTTTCCATAGTAACAATGTAAGTCACTGAAACTGTTAAGCAATAAATAAAATGGCATTTAATATGCTACTTTACCTGGAAAATGAAATTCTGTAAATGCACTTAAATATCTATTAAGATTCTTATAAATGAATGAGTGAAAAATGTTGGAGTTTGAGATTTTTAAGAAACTGTGCTGCTGGCTTTGATGTTGTGGGGAGAGTTCAAAGGCAAAGGAATGCAGGAAAATCTATTGGGGAAAAGGAAAACCCTGCTCAAACAACAGAGATTAGCTTTCTCACAGCTCTGTAGGCTAGAAGTCCAAGAAGAAGGTGCCAGCAGGTTTGGTTTCCCATGAGGCCTCTTTTATTGGCTGTCTCCTTTATGTGGGTTCACAGGGTCTTTTCTCTGTGAACACATATCACTAACATCTCCTGTTCTTAAAAGGACACCAATTATATTGGACTAGGGTTTACTTTAAAGGTCTCATTTTAACTTAATTACCTCTTTAGAAATCTTATCTTCAAATACAGTTACATTCTGTGGCACCGAGTGTTAGAGTCTCAATAGAGTTTCAACGTAGAAATTGGGAGGGATCCAATTTACAGTAAGGGAGGAAGAGAATTGGGCAAGGATGACACAATTGCAAGATAGATCTGACTTAGTCTCAGGGAAACGGACTGTCCAGAATAAAGGCTGCCCCAAGGAGACGTCTCAGTTGCAAAAATCACCAAGCTGGATGTCACTCGGCTGCTCAGTGATCGACGATGTACCTTCCTTGCAAGAGCAGGGCCGCACCTCAAACTGCACAGTAGACCCCAAAGGATCCTGGTGCACCTGTGCACTGGAGGCTGTCATCTAATTGTGATTTGCTCAGAAAAAAACACAAGTTCTTTCTTTATTGAAGGAAGATTGAAGTGGCACATCTCCATGATGGTCATGATGATTTTTGCCCTTTATTATTCTCATTTTTTTCTTGTGCAGAGAAAAAAGGTGAACTAATAGTGTTAGCACCTTGGTACCATTAGCGAGCAACTGAACGTTGCCAGCTCTGTAACATGTTGCATAACATATGCTTAAAATTTTTAAAAAATCAGCTAATTTAATTCTAATAATGATTTGTTATTGTTATGGAATCTCATAAAATATGGAGCATAGATAAAACCAAAGTTTGTTACATGCATGCTGAAAATGTCACGATGAAACCTATTTTTAATAATTAATATGTGTTAATAATTATAATAAAAAAGAAACTTTTGGAAGCTCATGCTTCAATTGTGAAACATTTGTTATTATTGTATGTACTAATGACAACTCAGTTAAAAGGAATAACCCCAAAGAAAAAATTGCTTGTTATTGTGATGACAGAAAACAAATATTAGTAAAATACAACTTCATGGTAACAAAACCTCTTCTTAGTAAATTGAGAAATCTATGGAACAGAAGCATACATACACACAAATGTGTTTCCCAATCTTGCAATTCAATAATCAAAATAGAAGCTGTAATTGTCAAAATAAATATAAGTTACAAATACAATTACTAAAGTACAAAATTTGGGACAAAATTGAAGTTTAATAGAAGAGCAGCTTTCTCTTTCCTGCCTGTATTATTGATTTTTAGGATTTTTTAGGTTTTAAAAAACTATTTATATTCAGTAAACTTACATGCATAACAATAGTTATAGTGATTTTTCAATAAAATGTCTTCTTATACTGATTTTTAATGAATCTTCCAAATTTGGACTATTTACTCAAAATGAATTAGAAATTTAAATCAAAATAGTCAATGAATGATTCATCAAAAAAAATAGCTTTTTAAACTTTAAAGAATTGAACCTCTTAAAAATAAGGCTTTCAAACCAGATGCTGGGATTTATTCATACAAACTTCAGAAGTAAACTGATCATACTGAATACGCAGTTATATAGAAGATTTCCTTTTAAAATTACATACTTTTTTCCATAAATTTCTTAAACTTTGTGGACAATATTATATGTTGTACCCTTTGTCACTGCATGCATTTATGTTATGGACCAGAATGGAATTAAACTTTGAAAGCCTATGGTTTTGCTGCATTTGCCTATAATTTGCAGCTTGTAATTGGGGCAAACATTCAAAATATCTTCAATATAGAAAAAAGTTTTAATGAGTTCTTAATGTAAATATTTATATTAAATGTTTTAATAAGTACAAGTAAAATACAATGGAGGTCAACACATTTGGGTTAAAATAGTTATATATTTAAAAAAACATTTGATAATGATATTTAAGTAAAATTAGCAAAATTCACTTTGTAGTTATCTTAACATTAATGGTGAGATTGTTTCCTCAATTAAAAGTCTTTTGGTTGGGCAAAGGCAAGTCAATTATAGATTTCATGAGTTTATATT